>NW_022143608.1:0-5328 GCF_007565055.1 Rhinopithecus roxellana
TCTATATGGGAATCATATCGCAATCATCCTCCTGAAGATTAATGACATTTTCCCAGGAGTGTGTCTACTCCCAGCAATATTGGCTGTCTATATTCCCTTCTTGGACGGAAATTTGAAGCAATATCATTGGGTGTGTGTACGCTTTTGTGATGTTTTAAGTAGTAACATCCTCCCCATTGGATATGCAACAATCAATTAATTATTAATATTAATAAATATATTAAATATTAGTAATAATAATCGATATTAATGATCACAATAAACTTCGTAAAAATTATGGTGGATTAAAATGTTAACGATTTGGAATGGTAATTAATATATATCACCATTAATATTCAAATAATGATATCCACCATGAATGTTACTTAAATCAATAGAAAATATTACGGGTAAGAAATTATGATTAGTATTAGGGGCTAATAATATTGTTCATTAACATTAATATTCATAATTAATAGTAGGATTGCATCATCAGGTACTTAAAATAATGAAAATTAACAAAGGTATCCTATTCTTAGTACCATTGAGAATTACTAAAATCGATCATTGATGTCTAATAACGATTATTACTCGGAATACCACAGGCAGTGTAACCTACATGTGAGCCCCAAGACGCTGCCACATCACGGCCCCCAGGCCTGGTGACCTCCATCGCCGGGGAGCGGGGGACCCGCCCCCCCGCGATCCGGGGCCGCCAGCCGCCGCCACGCCCGCCCCCCCGGCGGCTGGCGGACCCCCATCGCCGGGGGCGGGGGACCCGCCCCCCCGCGGTCCGGGGCCGCCAGCCGCCGCCACGCCCCGCCCCCCCGGCGGCTGGCGGACCCCCATCGCCGGGGGGCGGGGGACCCGCCCCCCGCGATCCGGGGCCGCCAGCCGCCGCCAGCCCCGCCCCCCCGGCGGCTGGCGGACCCCCATCGCCGGGGGGGGGGACCCGCCCCCCCGCGATCCGGGGCCGCCAGCCGCCGCCACGCCCCGCCCCCCCGGCGGCTGGCGGACCCCCATCGCCGGGGGGCGGGGGACCCGCCCCCCCGCGATCCGGGGCCGCCAGCCGCCGCCACGCCCCGCCCCCCGGCGGCTGGCGGACCCCCATCGCCGGGGGGGGGGGACCCGCCCCCCCGCGATCCGGGGCCGCCGCCGCCGCCACGCCCCGCCCCCCCGGCGGCTGGCGGACCCCCATCGCCGGGGGGCGGGGTCCGGGGCCGCCAGCCGCCCCACGCCACGCCCCCCCGGCGGCTGGCGGACCCCATCGCCGGGGGGCGGGGGACCCGCCCCCCCGCGATCCGGGGCCGCCAGCCGCCGCCACGCCACGCCCCCCGGCTGGCGGACCCCCATCGCCGGGGGGGGGGGACCCGCCCCCCCGCGATCCGGGGCCGCCAGCCGCCGCCACGCCACGCCCCCCCGGCGGCTGGCGGACCCCCATCGCCGGGGGGCGGGGGACCCGCCCCCCGCGATCCGGGGCCGCCAGCCGCCGCCACGCCACGCCCCCCGGCGGCTGGCGGACCCCCATCGCCGGGGGGCGGGGGACCCGCCCCCCCGCGATCCGGGGCCGCAGCCGCCGCCACGCCACGCCCCCCGGCGGCTGGCGGACCCCCATCGCCGGGGGGCGGGGGACCCGCCCCCCCGCGATCCGGGGCCGCCAGCCGCCGCCACGCCACCCCCCCCGGCGGCTGGCGGACCCCCATCGCCGGGGGGCGGGGGACCCGCCCCCCGCGATCCGGGGCCGCCAGCCGCCGCCACGCCACGCCCCCCCGGCGGCTGGCGGACCCCCATCGCCGGGGGGCGGGGGACCCGCCCCCCCGCGATCCGGGGCCGCCAGCCGCCGCCACGCCACGCCCCCCGGCGGCTGGCGGACCCCCATCGCCGGGGGGCGGGGGACCCGCCCCCCGCGATCCGGGGCCGCCAGCCGCCGCCACGCCACGCCCCCCGGCGGCTGGCGGACCCCCATCGCCGGGGGGCGGGGGACCCGCCCCCCGCGATCCGGGGCCGCCAGCCGCCGCCACGCCACGCCCCCCCGGCGGCTGGCGGACCCCCATCGCCGGGGGCGGGGGACCCGCCCCCCCGCGATCCGGGGCCGCCAGCCGCCGCCACGCCACGCCCCCCCGGCGGCTGGCGGACCCCCATCGCCGGGGGGCGGGGGACCCGCCCCCCCGCGATCCGGGCCGCCAGCCGCCGCCACGCCACGTCTATATTGGGAATCATATCGCAATCATCCTCCTGAAGATTAATGACATTTTCCCAGGAGTGTGTCTACTCCCAGCAATATTGGCTGTCTATATTCCCTTCTTGGACGGAAATTTGAAGCAATATCATTGGGTGTGTGTACGTCTTTTGTGATGTTTTAAGTAGTAACATCCTCCCCATTTGGATATCTGCAACAATCAATTAATTATTAATATAATAAATATATTAAATATTAGTAAATAATCGATATTAATGATCACAATAAACTTCGTAAAAATATGGTTGGAAAATGTTAACGATTTGGAATGGTAATTATTAATATCACCATTAAATTCAAATAATGATATCCACCATGAATGTTACTTAAATCAATAGAAAATATTACGGGTAAGAAATTATGATTAGTATTAGGGGCTATAATATTGTTCATTAACATTAATATCATAATTAATAGTAGGATTGCATCATCAGGTACTTAAAATAATGAAAATTAACAAAGGTATCCTATTCTTAGTACCATTGAGAATTACTAAAATCGATCATTGATGTCTAATAACGATATTATTACTCGGAATACCACAGGCAGTGTACACCTACATGTGAGCCCCAAGACGCTGCCACATCACGGCCCCCAGGCCTGGTGACCTCCATCGCCGGGAGCGGGGACCCGCCCCCCCGCGATCCGGGGCCGAGCCGCCGCCACGCCGCCCCCCCCGGCGGCTGGCGGACCCCCATCGCCGGGGGGCGATCCGGGGCCGCCAGCCGCCGCCACGCCACCCCCCGGCGGCTGGCGGACCCCCATCGCCGGGGGGCGGGGGACCCGCCCCCCCGCGATCCGGGGCCGCCAGCCGCCGCCACGCCACCCCCCGGCGGCTGGCGGACCCCCATCGCCGGGGGGCGGGGGACCCGCCCCCCCGCGATCCGGGGCCGCCAGCCGCCGCCACGCCACGCCCCCCCGGCGGCTGGCGGACCCCCATCGCCGGGGGGCGGGGGACCCGCCCCCCCGCGATCCGGGGCCGCCAGCCGCCGCCACGCCACGCCCCCCCGGCGGCTGGCGGACCCCCATCGCCGGGGGGCGGGGGACCCGCCCCCCCGCGATCCGGGGCCGCCAGCCGCCGCCACGCCGCCCCCCGGCGGCTGGCGGACCCCCATCGCCGGGGGCGGGGGACCCGCCCCCCGCGATCCGGGGCCGCCAGCCGCCGCCACGCCACGCCCCCCCGGCGGCTGGCGGACCCCCATCGCCGGGGGCGGGGGACCCGCCCCCCCGCGATCCGGGGCCGCCAGCGCCGCCCACGCCACCCCCCCGGCGGCTGGCGGACCCCCATCGCCGGGGGGCGGGGGACCCGCCCCCCCGCGATCCGGGGCCGCCAGCCGCCGCCACGCCACGCCCCCCGGCGGCTGGCGGACCCCCATCGCCGGGGGGCGGGGGACCCGCCCCCCCGCGATCCGGGGCCGCCAGCCGCCGCCACGCCACGCCCCCCCGGCGGCTGGCGGACCCCCATCGCCGGGGGGCGGGGGACCCGCCCCCCGCGATCCGGGGCCGCCAGCCGCGCACGACGCCCCCCCGGCGGCTGGCGGACCCCCATCGCCGGGGGCGGGGGACCCGCCCCCCCGCGATCCGGGGCCGCCAGCCGCCGCCACGCCACGCCCCCCCCGGCGGCTGGCGGACCCCCATCGCCGGGGGCGGGGGACCCGCCCCCCGCGATCCGGGCCGCCAGCCGCCACGCCACGTCTATATTGGGAATCATATCGCAATCATCCTCCTGAAGATTAATGACATTTTCCCAGGAGTGTGTGTCTACTCCCAGCAATATTGGCTGTCTATATTCCCTTCTTGGACGGAAATTTGAAGCAATATCATTGGTGTGTGTGTACGTCTTTTGTGATGTTTTAAGTAGTAACATCCTCCCCATTTGGATATCTGCAACAATCAATTAATTATTAATATTAATAAATATATTAATATTAGTAATAATAATCGATATTAATGATCACAATAAACTTCGTAAAATTTATGGTGGATTAAAATGTTAACGATTTGGAATGGTAATAATATTAATATCACCATTAATATTCAAATAATGATATCCACCATGAATGTTACTTAAATCAATAGAAAATATTACGGGTAAGAAATTATGATTAGTATTAGGGGCTAATAATATTGTTCATTAACATTAATATTCATAATTAATAGTAGGATTGCATCATCAGGTACTTAAAATAATGAAAATTAACAAAGGTATCCTATTCTTAGTACCATTGAGAATTACTAAAATCGATCATTGATGTCTAATAACGATATTATTACTCGGAATACACAAGGCAGTGTACACCTACATGTGAGCCCCAAGACGCTGCCACATCACGGCCCCCAGGCTGGTGACCTCCATCGACGGGGACGCGGGAGCGACCCGCCCCCCCGCGATCCGGGGCCGCCAGCCGCCGCCACGCCACCCCCCCCGGCGGCTGGCGGACCCCCATCGCCGGGGGCGGGGCCCCGCCCCCCCGCGATCCGGGGCCGCCAGCGCCCGCCACGCACCCCCCCCGGCGGCTGGCGGACCCCCATCGCCGGGGGGGGGGACCCGCCCCCCCGCGATCCGGGGCGCCAGCCGCCGCACGCCACCCCCCCCGGCGGCTGGCGGACCCCCATCGCCGGGGGGCGGGGACCCGCCCCCCGCGATCCGGGGCCGCCAGCCGCCGCCACGCCACCCCCCCGGCGGCTGGCGGACCCCCATCGGCCGGGGGCGGGGGACCCGCCCCCCCGCGATCCGGGGCCGCCAGCCGCCGAAACGCCACCCCCGCGCGGCGGACCCCCATCGCCGGGGGGCGGGGGACCCGCCCCCCCCCCGCATCCGGGGCCGCCAGCCGCACGCCACGCCCCCCCGGCGGCTGGCGGACCCATCCGGGGGGGGGGGACCCGCCCCCCGCGATCCGGGGCCGCCAGCCGCCGCCACGCCAACGCCCCCCCGGCGGCGCGACCCCCATCGGGGGGGGGGGACCCGCCCCCCCGCGATCCGGGGCCGCCAGCCGCCGCCACGCCACGCCCCCCGGCGGCTGGGACCCCCATCGCGGGGGCGGGGGACCCGCCCCCCGCGATCCGGGGCGCCAGCCGCCGCCACGCCACGCCCCCCGGCGGGCTGGCGG
>NW_022143609.1:0-29116 GCF_007565055.1 Rhinopithecus roxellana
TCTGAGAAAATGCATTGCCAAGTGTGAATGCAACTCACAGAGTTACACGTTTCTCTTCAGTGATCAGTTAGTTAGCACAGTTTTCTGGAAATCTGCAATTAGATACTTCGTAGCGCAATGAACATTACAGTGACAAAGGAAATATCCACAGATGAAAACTAGAAAGAAGCTTTCTTAGAAACTTCTTGGTGATGTGTGAATTCATCTCACAGAGTTACACTTATGTTTCGTGGAGCAGTCCATTAGCACTGTCTTTGGGGAAACTGAGAAGGGCTTCTTTTTATCACATTGAGGCCTACGCTGATAAAGGAAATTTCATCCGTTCAAACCGTGAAAGAAGCTTTCAGAGAAACTTCTTTCTGATTGTGAGTTCATCTCACAGAGTTCCACAACCTCTGCCTCAAGAAGCAGTTTGCTAACACTCTTTTCGTGGAATCTGCAAAGTGATATTTGGGAGCCTATTGGGGCCATGGTGATAAAGGAAATATCCTCCACAATAACTAAAGAACTTTCTGAGAAACTGCATTGCCAAGTGTGAATGCAACTCACAGAGTTACACGTTTCTCTTCAGTGATCAGTTTGTTAGCACAGTTTTCTGGAAATCTGCAATTAGATATTCATAGCGCAATGAACATTACAGTGACAAAGGAAATATCCACAGAGAAAACTAGAAAGAAGCTTTCTTAGAAACTTCTTGGTGATGTGTGAATTCATCTCACAGAGTTACACTTATGTTTCGTGGAGCAGTCCATTAACACTGTCTTTGGGGAAACTGAGAAGGGCTTCTTTGGATCACATTGAGGCCTACGCTGATAAAGGAAATTTCATCCGTTCAAAACGTGAAAGAAGCTTTCTGAGAAACTTCTTTCTGATCTGTGAGTTCATCTCACAGAGTTACAACCTCTGCCTCAAGAAGCAGTTTGCTAACACTCTTTTCGTGGAATCTGCAAAGTGATATTTGGGAGCCTATTGGCCCATGGTGATAAAGGAATATCCTCACATAATAACTAAAGAGAAGCTTTCTGAGAAACTGCATTGCCAAGTGTGAATGCAACTCACAGAGTTACACGTTTCTCTTCAGTGATCAGTTTGTTAGCACAGTTTTCTGGAAATCTGCAATTAGATACTTCATAGCGCAATGAACATTACAGTGACAAAGGAAATATCCACAGATGAAAACTAGAAAGAAGCTTTCTTAAAACTTCTTGGTGATGTGTGAATTCATCTCACAGAGTTACACTTATGTTTCGTGGAGCAGTCCATTAACACTGTCTTTGGGAAACTGAGAAGGGCTTCTTTGGATCACATTGAGGCCTACGCTGATAAAGGAAATTTCATCCGTTCAAAAATGTGAAAGAATCTTCTGAGAAACTTCTTTCTGATCTGTGAGTTCATCTCACAGAGTTACAACCTCTGCCTCAAGAAGCAGTTTTGCTAACACTCTTTTCAGTGGAATCTGCAAAAGTGTTATTTGGGAGCCTATTGGGGCCCATGGTGATAAAGGAAATATCCTCACACGATAAGACTAAAGAGAAGCTTTCTGAGAAACTGCATTGCCATTGTGATGCAACTCACAGAGTTACACGTTTCTCTTCAGTGATCAGTTTGTTAGCACAGTTTTCTGGAAATCTGCAATTAGATACTTCATAGCGCAATGAACATTACAGTGACAAAGGAAATATCCACAGATGAAAACTAGAAAGAAGCTTTCTTAGAAACTTCTTGGTGATTGTGTGAATTCATCTCACAGAGTTACACTTATGTTCGTGGAGCAGTCCATTAACACTGTCTTTGGGTAAACTGAGAAGGGCTTCTTTGGATCACTTGAGCCTACGCTGATAAAGGAAATTTCATCCGTTCAAAACGTGAAAGAAGCTTTCTGAGAACTTCTTTCTGATCTGTGAGTTCATCTCACAGAGTTACAACCTCTGCCTCAAGAAGCAGTTTGCTAACACTCTTTTCGTGAATCTGCAAAGTGATATTTGGGAGCCTATTGGGGCCCATGGTGATAAAGGAAATATCCTCACATATAACTAAAGAGAAGCTTTCTGAGAAACTGCATTGCCAAGTGTGAATGCAACTCACAGAGTTACACGTTTCTCTTCAGTGATCAGTTTGTTAGCACAGTTTTCTGGAAATCTGCAATTAGATACTTCATAGCGCAATGAACATTACAGTGACAAAGGAAATATCCACAGATGAAAACTAGAAAGAAGCTTTCTTAGAAACTTCTTGGTGATGTGTGAATTCATCTCACAGAGTTACACTTATGTTTCGTGGAGCAGTCCATTAACACTGTCTTTGGGGAAACTGAGAAGGGCTTCTTGGATCACATTGAGGCCTACGCTGATAAAGGAAATTTCATCCGTTCAAAACGTGAAAGAAGCTTTCTGAGAAACTTCTTTCTGATCTGTGAGTTCATCTCACAGAGTTACAACCTCTGCCTCAAGAAGCAGTTTGCTAACACTCTTTTCGTGGAATCTGCAAAGTGATATTTGGGAGCCTATTCGGGCCCATGGTGATAAAGGAAATATCCTCACATAATAACTAAAGAGAGCTTTCTGAGAAACTGCATTGCCAATGTGTGAATGCAACTCACAGAGTTACACGTTTCTCTTCAGTGATCAGTTTGTTAGCACAGTTTTCTGGAAATCTGCAATTAGATACTTCATAGCGCAATGAACATTACAGTGACAAGGAAATATCCACAGATGAAAACTAGAAAGAAGCTTTCTTAGAAACTTCTTGGTGATGTGTGAATTCATCTCACAGAGTTACACTTATGTTTCGTGGAGGCAGTCCATTAACACTGTCTTTGAGGAAATCTGAGAAGGGCTTCTTTGGATCACATTGAGGCCTACGCTGATAAAGGAAATTTCATCCGTTCAAAACGTGAAAGAAGCTTTCTGAGAAACTTCTTTCTGATCTGTGAGTTCATCTCACAGAGTTACAACCTCTGCCTCAAGAAGCAGTTTGCTAACACTCTTTTCGTGGAATCTGCAAAGTGATATTTGGGGAGCCTATTGGGGCCCATGGTGATAAAGGAAATATCCTCACATAATAACTAAAGAGAAGCTTTCTGAGAAACTGCATTGCCAATGTGTGAATGCAACTCACAGAGTTACACGTTTCTCTTCAGTGATCAGTTTGTTAGCACAGTTTTCTGGAAATCTGCAATTAGATACTTCATAGCGCAATGAACATTACGTGACAAAGGAAATATCCACAGATGAAAACTAGAAAGAAGCTTCTTAGAAACTTCTTGGTGATGTGTGAATTCATCTCACAGAGTTACACTTATGTTTCGTGGAGCAGTCCATTAACACTGTCTTTGGGGAAACTGAGAAGGGCTTCTTTGGATCACATTGAGGCCTACGCTGATAAAGGAAATTTCATCCGTTCAAAACGTGAAGAAGCTTTCTGAGAAACTTCTTTCTGATCTGTGAGTTCATCTCACAGAGTTACAACCTCTGCCTCAAGAAGCAGTTTGCTAACACTCTTTCGTGGAATCTGCAAAGTGATATTTGGGAGCCTATTGGGGCCCATGGTGATAAAGGAAATATCCTCACATAATAACTAAAGAGAAGCTTTCTGAGAAACTGCATTGCCAATGTGTGAATGCAACTCACAGAGTTACACGTTTCTCTTCAGTGATCAGTTTGTTAGCACAGTTTTCTGGAAATCTGCAATTAGATACTTCATAGCGCAATGAACATTACAGTGACAAAGGAAATATCCACAGATGAAAACTAGAAAGAAGCTTCTTAGAAACTTCTTGGTGATGTGTGAATTCATCTCACAGAGTTACACTTATGTTTCGTGGAGCAGTCCATTAACACTGTCTTTGAGGGAAACTGAGAAGGGCTTCTTGGATCACATTGAGGCCTACGCTGATAAAGGAAATTTCATCCGTTCAAAACGTGAAAGAAGCTTTCTGAGAAACTTCTTTCTGATCTGTGAGTTCATCTCACAGAGTTACAACCTCTGCCTCAAGAAGCAGTTTGCTAACACTCTTTTCGTGGAATCTGCAAAGTGATATTTGGGAGCCTATTGGGGCCCATGGTGATAAAGGAAATATCCTCACATAATAACTAAAGAGAAGCTTTCTGAGAAACTGCATTGCCAAGTGTGAATGCAACTCACAGAGTTACACGTTTCTCTTCAGTGATCAGTTTGTTAGCACAGTTTTCTGGAAATCTGCAATTAGATACTTCATAGCGCAATGAACATTACAGTGACAAAGGAAATATCCACAGATGAAAACTAGAAAGAAGCTTTCTTAGAAACTTCTTGGTGATGTGTGAATTCATCTCACAGAGTTACACTTATGTTTCGTGGAGCAGTCCATTAACACTGTCTTTGGGGAAACTGAGAAGGGCTTCTTTGGATCACATTGAGGCCTACGCTGATAAAGGAAATTTCATCCGTTCAAAACGTGAAAGAAGCTTTCTGAGAAACTTCTTTCTGATCTGTGAGTTCATCTCACAGAGTTACAACCTCTGCCTCAAGAAGCAGTTTGCTAACACTCTTTTCGTGGAATCTGCAAAGTGATATTTGGGAGCCTATTGGGGCCCATGGTGATAAAGGAAATATCCTCACATAATAACTAAAGAGAAGCTTTCTGAGAAACTGCATTGCCAAGTGTGAATGCAACTCACAGAGTTACACGTTTCTCTTCAGTGATCAGTTTGTTAGCACAGTTTTCTGGAAATCTGCAATTAGATACTTCATAGCGCAATGAACATTACAGTGACAAAGGAAATATCCACAGATGAAAACTAGAAAGAAGCTTTCTTAGAAACTTCTTGGTGATGTGTGAATTCATCTCACAGAGTTACACTTATGTTTCGTGGAGCAGTCCATTAACACTGTCTTTGGGGAAACTGAGAAGGGCTTCTTTGGATCACATTGAGGCCTACGCTGATAAAGGAAATTTCATCCGTTCAAAACGTGAAAGAAGCTTTCTGAGAAACTTCTTTCTGATCTGTGAGTTCATCTCACAGAGTTACAACCTCTGCCTCAAGAAGCAGTTTGCTAACACTCTTTTCGTGGAATCTGCAAAGTGATATTTGGGAGCCTATTGGGGCCCATGGTGATAAAGGAATATCCTCACATAATAACTAAAGAGAAGCTTTCTGAGAAACTGCATTGCCAGTGTGAATGCAACTCACAGAGTTACACGTTTCTCTTCAGTGATCAGTTTGTTAGCACAGTTTTCTGGAAATCTGCAATTAGATACTTCATAGCGCAATGAACATTACAGTGACAAAGGAAATATCCACAGATGAAAACTAGAAAGAAGCTTTCTTAGAAACTTCTTGGTGATGTGTGAATTCATCTCACAGAGTTACACTTATGTTTCGTGGAGCAGTCCATTAACACTGTCTTTGGGGAATCTGAGAAGGGCTTCTTTGGATCACATTGAGGCCTACGCTGATAAAGGAAATTTCATCCGTTCAAAACGTGAAAGAAGCTTTCTGAGAAACTTCTTTCTGATCTGTGAGTTCATCTCACAGAGTTACAACCTCTGCCTCAAGAAGCAGTTTGCTAACACTCTTTTCGTGGAATCTGCAAAGTGATATTTGGGAGCCTATTGGGGCCCATGGTGATAAAGGAAATATCCTCACATAATAACTAAAGAGAAGCTTTCTGAGAAACTGCATTGCCAAGTGTGAATGCAACTCACAGAGTTACACGTTTCTCTTCAGTGATCAGTTTGTTAGCACAGTTTTCTGGAAATCTGCAATTAGATACTTCATAGCGCAATGAACATTACAGTGACAAAGGAAATATCCACAGATGAAAACTAGAAAGAAGCTTTCTTAGAAACTTCTTGGTGATGTGTGAATTCATCTCACAGAGTTACACTTATGTTTCGTGGAGCAGTCCATTAACACTGTCTTTGAGGAAACTGAGAAGGGCTTCTTTGGATCACATTGAGGCCTACGCTGATAAAGGAAATTTCATCCGTTCAAAACGTGAAAGAAGCTTTCTGAGAAACTTCTTTCTGATCTGTGAGTTCATCTCACAGAGTTACAACCTCTGCCTCAAGAAGCAGTTTGCTAACACTCTTTTCGTGGAATCTGCAAAGTGATATTTGGGAGCCTATTGGGGCCCATGGTGATAAAGGAAATATCCTCACATAATAACTAAAGAGAAGCTTTCTGAGAAACTGCATTGCCAAGTGTGAATGCAACTCACAGAGTTACACGTTTCTCTTCAGTGATCAGTTTGTTAGCACAGTTTTCTGGAAATCTGCAATTAGATACTTCATAGCGCAATGAACATTACAGTGACAAAGGAAATATCCACAGATGAAAACTAGAAAGAAGCTTTCTTAGAAACTTCTTGGTGATGTGTGAATTCATCTCACAGAGTTACACTTATGTTTCGTGGAGCAGTCCATTAACACTGTCTTTGAGGAAACTGAGAAGGGCTTCTTTGGATCACATTGAGGCCTACGCTGATAAAGGAAATTTCATCCGTTCAAAACGTGAAAGAAGCTTTCTGAGAAACTTCTTTCTGATCTGTGAGTTCATCTCACAGAGTTACAACCTCTGCCTCAAGAAGCAGTTTGCTAACACTCTTTTCGTGGAATCTGCAAAGTGATATTTGGGAGCCTATTGGGGCCCATGGTGATAAAGGAAATATCCTCACATAATAACTAAAGAGAAGCTTTCTGAGAAACTGCATTGCCAAGTGTGAATGCAACTCACAGAGTTACACGTTTCTCTTCAGTGATCAGTTTGTTAGCACAGTTTTCTGGAAATCTGCAATTAGATACTTCATAGCGCAATGAACATTACAGTGACAAAGGAAATATCCACAGATGAAAACTAGAAAGAAGCTTTCTTAGAAACTTCTTGGTGATGTGTGAATTCATCTCACAGAGTTACACTTATGTTTCGTGGAGCAGTCCATTAACACTGTCTTTGAGGAAACTGAGAAGGGCTTCTTTGGATCACATTGAGGCCTACGCTGATAAAGGAAATTTCATCCGTTCAAAACGTGAAAGAAGCTTTCTGAGAAACTTCTTTCTGATCTGTGAGTTCATCTCACAGAGTTACAACCTCTGCCTCAAGAAGCAGTTTGCTAACACTCTTTTCGTGGAATCTGCAAAGTGATATTTGGGAGCCTATTGGGGCCCATGGTGATAAAGGAAATATCCTCACATAATAACTAAAGAGAAGCTTTCTGAGAAACTGCATTGCCAAGTGTGAATGCAACTCACAGAGTTACACGTTTCTCTTCAGTGATCAGTTTGTTAGCACAGTTTTCTGGAAATCTGCAATTAGATACTTCATAGCGCAATGAACATTACAGTGACAAAGGAAATATCCACAGATGAAAACTAGAAAGAAGCTTTCTTAGAAACTTCTTGGTGATGTGTGAATTCATCTCACAGAGTTACACTTATGTTTCGTGGAGCAGTCCATTAACACTGTCTTTGGGAAACTGAGAAGGGCTTCTTTGGATCACATTGAGGCCTACGCTGATAAAGGAAATTTCATCCGTTCAAAACGTGAAAGAAGCTTTCTGAGAAACTTCTTTCTGATCTGTGAGTTCATCTCACAGAGTTACAACCTCTGCCTCAAGAAGCAGTTTGCTAACACTCTTTTCGTGGAATCTGCAAAGTGATATTTGGGAGCCTATTGGGGCCCATGGTGATAAAGGAAATATCCTCACATAATAACTAAAGAGAAGCTTTCTGAGAAACTGCATTGCCAAGTGTGAATGCAACTCACAGAGTTACACGTTTCTCTTCAGTGATCAGTTTGTTAGCACAGTTTTCTGGAAATCTGCAATTAGATACTTCATAGCGCAATGAACATTACAGTGACAAAGGAAATATCCACAGATGAAAACTAGAAAGAAGCTTTCTTAGAAACTTCTTGGTGATGTGTGAATTCATCTCACAGAGTTACACTTATGTTTCGTGGAGCAGTCCATTAACACTGTCTTTGGGGAAACTGAGAAGGGCTTCTTTGGATCACATTGAGGCCTACGCTGATAAAGGAAATTTCATCCGTTCAAAACGTGAAAGAAGCTTTCTGAGAAACTTCTTTCTGATCTGTGAGTTCATCTCACAGAGTTACAACCTCTGCCTCAAGAAGCAGTTTGCTAACACTCTTTTCGTGGAATCTGCAAAGTGATATTTGGGAGCCTATTGGGGCCCATGGTGATAAAGGAATATCCTCACATAATAACTAAAGAGAAGCTTTCTGAGAAACTGCATTGCCAAGTGTGAATGCAACTCACAGAGTTACACGTTTCTCTTCAGTGATCAGTTTGTTAGCACAGTTTTCTGGAAATCTGCAATTAGATACTTCATAGCGCAATGAACATTACAGTGACAAAGGAAATATCCACAGATGAAAACTAGAAAGAAGCTTTCTTAGAAACTTCTTGGTGATGTGTGAATTCATCTCACAGAGTTACACTTATGTTTCGTGGAGCAGTCCATTAACACTGTCTTTGGGGAAACTGAGAAGGGCTTCTTTGGATCACATTGAGGCCTACGCTGATAAAGGAAATTTCATCCGTTCAAAACGTGAAAGAAGCTTTCTGAGAAACTTCTTTCTGATCTGTGAGTTCATCTCACAGAGTTACAACCTCTGCCTCAAGAAGCAGTTTGCTAACACTCTTTTCGTGGAATCTGCAAAGTGATATTTGGGAGCCTATTGGGGCCCATGGTGATAAAGGAAATATCCTCACATAATAACTAAAGAGAAGCTTTCTGAGAAACTGCATTGCCAATGTGTGAATGCAACTCACAGAGTTACACGTTTCTCTTCAGTGATCAGTTTGTTAGCACAGTTTTCTGGAAATCTGCAATTAGATACTTCATAGCGCAATGAACATTACAGTGACAAAGGAAATATCCACAGATGAAAACTAGAAAGAAGCTTTCTTAGAAACTTCTTGGTGATGTGTGAATTCATCTCACAGAGTTACACTTATGTTTCGTGGAGCAGTCCATTAACACTGTCTTTGAGGAATCTGAGAAGGGCTTCTTTGGATCACATTGAGGCCTACGCTGATAAAGGAAATTTCATCCGTTCAAAACGTGAAAGAAGCTTTCTGAGAAACTTCTTTCTGATCTGTGAGTTCATCTCACAGAGTTACAACCTCTGCCTCAAGAAGCAGTTTGCTAACACTCTTTTCGTGGAATCTGCAAAGTGATATTTGGGAGCCTATTGGGCCCATGGTGATAAAGGAAATATCCTCACATAATAACTAAAGAGAAGCTTTCTGAGAAACTGCATTGCCAAGTGTGAATGCAACTCACAGAGTTACACGTTTCTCTTCAGTGATCAGTTTGTTAGCACAGTTTTCTGGAAATCTGCAATTAGATACTTCATAGCGCAATGAACATTACAGTGACAAAGGAAATATCCACAGATGAAAACTAGAAAGAAGCTTTCTTAGAAACTTCTTGGTGATGTGTGAATTCATCTCACAGAGTTACACTTATGTTTCGTGGAGCAGTCCATTAACACTGTCTTTGGGAAACTGAGAAGGGCTTCTTTGGATCACATTGAGGCCTACGCTGATAAAGGAAATTTCATCCGTTCAAAACGTGAAAGAAGCTTTCTGAGAAACTTCTTTCTGATCTGTGAGTTCATCTCACAGAGTTACAACCTCTGCCTCAAGAAGCAGTTTGCTAACACTCTTTTCGTGGAATCTGCAAAGTGATATTTGGGAGCCTATTGGGGCCCATGGTGATAAAGGAAATATCCTCACATAATAACTAAAGAGAAGCTTTCTGAGAAACTGCATTGCCAAGTGTGAATGCAACTCACAGAGTTACACGTTTCTCTTCAGTGATCAGTTTGTTAGCACAGTTTTCTGGAAATCTGCAATTAGATACTTCATAGCGCAATGAACATTACAGTGACAAAGGAAATATCCACAGATGAAAACTAGAAAGAAGCTTTCTTAGAAACTTCTTGGTGATGTGTGAATTCATCTCACAGAGTTACACTTATGTTTCGTGGAGCAGTCCATTAACACTGTCTTTGGGGAAACTGAGAAGGGCTTCTTTGGATCACATTGAGGCCTACGCTGATAAAGGAAATTTCATCCGTTCAAAACGTGAAAGAAGCTTTCTGAGAAACTTCTTTCTGATCTGTGAGTTCATCTCACAGAGTTACAACCTCTGCCTCAAGAAGCAGTTTGCTAACACTCTTTTCGTGGAATCTGCAAAGTGATATTTGGGAGCCTATTGGGGCCCATGGTGATAAAGGAAATATCCTCACATAATAACTAAAGAGAAGCTTTCTGAGAAACTGCATTGCCAATGTGTGAATGCAACTCACAGAGTTACACGTTTCTCTTCAGTGATCAGTTTGTTAGCACAGTTTTCTGGAAATCTGCAATTAGATACTTCATAGCGCAATGAACATTACAGTGACAAAGGAAATATCCACAGATGAAAACTAGAAAGAAGCTTTCTTAGAAACTTCTTGGTGATGTGTGAATTCATCTCACAGAGTTACACTTATGTTTCGTGGAGCAGTCCATTAACACTGTCTTTGAGGAATCTGAGAAGGGCTTCTTTGGATCACATTGAGGCCTACGCTGATAAAGGAAATTTCATCCGTTCAAAACGTGAAAGAAGCTTTCTGAGAAACTTCTTTCTGATCTGTGAGTTCATCTCACAGAGTTACAACCTCTGCCTCAAGAAGCAGTTTGCTAACACTCTTTTCGTGGAATCTGCAAAGTGATATTTGGGAGCCTATTGGGGCCCATGGTGATAAAGGAAATATCCTCACATAATAACTAAAGAGAAGCTTTCTGAGAAACTGCATTGCCAAGTGTGAATGCAACTCACAGAGTTACACGTTTCTCTTCAGTGATCAGTTTGTTAGCACAGTTTTCTGGAAATCTGCAATTAGATACTTCATAGCGCAATGAACATTACAGTGCCAAAGGAAATATCCACAGATGAAAACTAGAAAGAAGCTTTCTTAGAAACTTCTTGGTGATGTGTGAATTCATCTCACAGAGTTACACTTATGTTTCGTGGAGCAGTCCATTAACACTGTCTTTGGGGAAACTGAGAAGGGCTTCTTTGGATCACATTGAGGCCTACGCTGATAAAGGAAATTTCATCCGTTCAAAACGTGAAAGAAGCTTTCTGAGAAACTTCTTTCTGATCTGTGAGTTCATCTCACAGAGTTACAACCTCTGCCTCAAGAAGCAGTTTGCTAACACTCTTTTCGTGGAATCTGCAAAGTGATATTTGGGAGCCTATTGGGGCCCATGGTGATAAAGGAAATATCCTCACATAATAACTAAAGAGAAGCTTTCTGAGAAACTGCATTGCCAAGTGTGAATGCAACTCACAGAGTTACACGTTTCTCTTCAGTGATCAGTTTGTTAGCACAGTTTTCTGGAAATCTGCAATTAGATACTTCATAGCGCAATGAACATTACAGTGACAAAGGAAATATCCACAGATGAAAACTAGAAAGAAGCTTTCTTAGAAACTTCTTGGTGATGTGTGAATTCATCTCACAGAGTTACACTTATGTTTCGTGGAGCAGTCCATTAACACTGTCTTTGGGGAAACTGAGAAGGGCTTCTTTGGATCACATTGAGGCCTACGCTGATAAAGGAAATTTCATCCGTTCAAAACGTGAAAGAAGCTTTCTGAGAAACTTCTTTCTGATCTGTGAGTTCATCTCACAGAGTTACAACCTCTGCCTCAAGAAGCAGTTTGCTAACACTCTTTTCGTGGAATCTGCAAAGTGATATTTGGGAGCCTATTGGGGCCCATGGTGATAAAGGAAATATCCTCACATAATAACTAAAGAGAAGCTTTCTGAGAAACTGCATTGCCAAGTGTGAATGCAACTCACAGAGTTACACGTTTCTCTTCAGTGATCAGTTTGTTAGCACAGTTTTCTGGAAATCTGCAATTAGATATTTCATAGCGCAATGAACATTACAGTGCCAAAGGAAATATCCACAGATGAAAACTAGAAAGAAGCTTTCTTAGAAACTTCTTGGTGATGTGTGAATTCATCTCACAGAGTTACACTTATGTTTCGTGGAGCAGTCCATTAACACTGTCTTTGGGGAAACTGAGAAGGGCTTCTTTGGATCACATTGAGGCCTACGCTGATAAAGGAAATTTCATCCGTTCAAAACGTGAAAGAAGCTTTCTGAGAAACTTCTTTCTGATCTGTGAGTTCATCTCACAGAGTTACAACCTCTGCCTCAAGAAGCAGTTTGCTAACACTCTTTTCGTGGAATCTGCAAAGTGATATTTGGGAGCCTATTGGGGCCCATGGTGATAAAGGAAATATCCTCACATAATAACTAAAGAGAAGCTTTCTGAGAAACTGCATTGCCAAGTGTGAATGCAACTCACAGAGTTACACGTTTCTCTTCAGTGATCAGTTTGTTAGCACAGTTTTCTGGAAATCTGCAATTAGATACTTCATAGCGCAATGAACATTACAGTGACAAAGGAAATATCCACAGATGAAAACTAGAAAGAAGCTTTCTTAGAAACTTCTTGGTGATGTGTGAATTCATCTCACAGAGTTACACTTATGTTTCGTGGAGCAGTCCATTAACACTGTCTTTGGGAAACTGAGAAGGGCTTCTTTGGATCACATTGAGGCCTACGCTGATAAAGGAAATTTCATCCGTTCAAAACGTGAAAGAAGCTTTCTGAGAAACTTCTTTCTGATCTGTGAGTTCATCTCACAGAGTTACAACCTCTGCCTCAAGAAGCAGTTTGCTAACACTCTTTTCGTGGAATCTGCAAAGTGATATTTGGGAGCCTATTGGGGCCCATGGTGATAAAGGAAATATCCTCACATAATAACTAAAGAGAAGCTTTCTGAGAAACTGCATTGCCAAGTGTGAATGCAACTCACAGAGTTACACGTTTCTCTTCAGTGATCAGTTTGTTAGCACAGTTTTCTGGAAATCTGCAATTAGATACTTCATAGCGCAATGAACATTACAGTGACAAAGGAAATATCCACAGATGAAAACTAGAAAGAAGCTTTCTTAGAAACTTCTTGGTGATGTGTGAATTCATCTCACAGAGTTACACTTATGTTTCGTGGAGCAGTCCATTAACACTGTCTTTGGGGAAACTGAGAAGGGCTTCTTTGGATCACATTGAGGCCTACGCTGATAAAGGAAATTTCATCCGTTCAAAACGTGAAAGAAGCTTTCTGAGAAACTTCTTTCTGATCTGTGAGTTCATCTCACAGAGTTACAACCTCTGCCTCAAGAAGCAGTTTGCTAACACTCTTTTCGTGGAATCTGCAAAGTGATATTTGGGAGCCTATTGGGGCCCATGGTGATAAAGGAAATATCCTCACATAATAACTAAAGAGAAGCTTTCTGAGAAACTGCATTGCCAATGTGTGAATGCAACTCACAGAGTTACACGTTTCTCTTCAGTGATCAGTTTGTTAGCACAGTTTTCTGGAAATCTGCAATTAGATACTTCATAGCGCAATGAACATTACAGTGACAAAGGAAATATCCACAGATGAAAACTAGAAAGAAGCTTTCTTAGAAACTTCTTGGTGATGTGTGAATTCATCTCACAGAGTTACACTTATGTTTCGTGGAGCAGTCCATTAACACTGTCTTTGAGGAATCTGAGAAGGGCTTCTTTGGATCACATTGAGGCCTACGCTGATAAAGGAAATTTCATCCGTTCAAAACGTGAAAGAAGCTTTCTGAGAAACTTCTTTCTGATCTGTGAGTTCATCTCACAGAGTTACAACCTCTGCCTCAAGAAGCAGTTTGCTAACACTCTTTTCGTGGAATCTGCAAAGTGATATTTGGGAGCCTATTGGGGCCCATGGTGATAAAGGAAATATCCTCACATAATAACTAAAGAGAAGCTTTCTGAGAAACTGCATTGCCAAGTGTGAATGCAACTCACAGAGTTACACGTTTCTCTTCAGTGATCAGTTTGTTAGCACAGTTTTCTGGAAATCTGCAATTAGATACTTCATAGCGCAATGAACATTACAGTGACAAAGGAAATATCCACAGATGAAAACTAGAAAGAAGCTTTCTTAGAAACTTCTTGGTGATGTGTGAATTCATCTCACAGAGTTACACTTATGTTTCGTGGAGCAGTCCATTAACACTGTCTTTGGGGAAACTGAGAAGGGCTTCTTTGGATCACATTGAGGCCTACGCTGATAAAGGAAATTTCATCCGTTCAAAACGTGAAAGAAGCTTTCTGAGAAACTTCTTTCTGATCTGTGAGTTCATCTCACAGAGTTACAACCTCTGCCTCAAGAAGCAGTTTGCTAACACTCTTTTCGTGGAATCTGCAAAGTGATATTTGGGAGCCTATTGGGGCCCATGGTGATAAAGGAAATATCCTCACATAATAACTAAAGAGAAGCTTTCTGAGAAACTGCATTGCCAAGTGTGAATGCAACTCACAGAGTTACACGTTTCTCTTCAGTGATCAGTTTGTTAGCACAGTTTTCTGGAAATCTGCAATTAGATACTTCATAGCGCAATGAACATTACAGTGACAAAGGAAATATCCACAGATGAAAACTAGAAAGAAGCTTTCTTAGAAACTTCTTGGTGATGTGTGAATTCATCTCACAGAGTTACACTTATGTTTCGTGGAGCAGTCCATTAACACTGTCTTTGGGGAAACTGAGAAGGGCTTCTTTGGATCACATTGAGGCCTACGCTGATAAAGGAAATTTCATCCGTTCAAAACGTGAAAGAAGCTTTCTGAGAAACTTCTTTCTGATCTGTGAGTTCATCTCACAGAGTTACAACCTCTGCCTCAAGAAGCAGTTTGCTAACACTCTTTTCGTGGAATCTGCAAAGTGATATTTGGGAGCCTATTGGGGCCCATGGTGATAAAGGAAATATCCTCACATAATAACTAAAGAGAAGCTTTCTGAGAAACTGCATTGCCAAGTGTGAATGCAACTCACAGAGTTACACGTTTCTCTTCAGTGATCAGTTTGTTAGCACAGTTTTCTGGAAATCTGCAATTAGATACTTCATAGCGCAATGAACATTACAGTGACAAAGGAAATATCCACAGATGAAAACTAGAAAGAAGCTTTCTTAGAAACTTCTTGGTGATGTGTGAATTCATCTCACAGAGTTACACTTATGTTTCGTGGAGCAGTCCATTAACACTGTCTTTGGGGAAACTGAGAAGGGCTTCTTTGGATCACATTGAGGCCTACGCTGATAAAGGAAATTTCATCCGTTCAAAACGTGAAAGAAGCTTTCTGAGAAACTTCTTTCTGATCTGTGAGTTCATCTCACAGAGTTACAACCTCTGCCTCAAGAAGCAGTTTGCTAACACTCTTTTCGTGGAATCTGCAAAGTGATATTTGGGAGCCTATTGGGGCCCATGGTGATAAAGGAAATATCCTCACATAATAACTAAAGAGAAGCTTTCTGAGAAACTGCATTGCCAATGTGTGAATGCAACTCACAGAGTACACGTTTCTCTTCAGTGATCAGTTTGTTAGCACAGTTTTCTGGAAATCTGCAATTAGATACTTCATAGCGCAATGAACATTACAGTGACAAAGGAAATATCCACAGATGAAAACTAGAAAGAAGCTTTCTTAGAAACTTCTTGGTGATGTGTGAATTCATCTCACAGAGTTACACTTATGTTTCGTGGAGCAGTCCATTAACACTGTCTTTGAGGAATCTGAGAAGGGCTTCTTTGGATCACATTGAGGCCTACGCTGATAAAGGAAATTTCATCCGTTCAAAACGTGAAAGAAGCTTTCTGAGAAACTTCTTTCTGATCTGTGAGTTCATCTCACAGAGTTACAACCTCTGCCTCAAGAAGCAGTTTGCTAACACTCTTTTCGTGGAATCTGCAAAGTGATATTTGGGAGCCTATTGGGGCCCATGGTGATAAAGGAAATATCCTCACATAATAACTAAAGAGAAGCTTTCTGAGAAACTGCATTGCCAAGTGTGAATGCAACTCACAGAGTTACACGTTTCTCTTCAGTGATCAGTTTGTTAGCACAGTTTTCTGGAAATCTGCAATTAGATATTTCATAGCGCAATGAACATTACAGTGACAAAGGAAATATCCACAGATGAAAACTAGAAAGAAGCTTTCTTAGAAACTTCTTGGTGATGTGTGAATTCATCTCACAGAGTTACACTTATGTTTCGTGGAGCAGTCCATTAACACTGTCTTTGGGGAAATCTGAGAAGGGCTTCTTTGGATCACATTGAGGCCTACGCTGATAAAGGAAATTTCATCCGTTCAAAACGTGAAAGAAGCTTTCTGAGAAACTTCTTTCTGATCTGTGAGTTCATCTCACAGAGTTACAACCTCTGCCTCAAGAAGCAGTTTGCTAACACTCTTTTCGTGGAATCTGCAAAGTGATATTTGGGAGCCTATTGGGCCCATGGTGATAAAGGAAATATCCTCACATAATAACTAAAGAGAAGCTTTCTGAGAAACTGCATTGCCAAGTGTGAATGCAACTCACAGAGTTACACGTTTCTCTTCAGTGATCAGTTTGTTAGCACAGTTTTCTGGAAATCTGCAATTAGATACTTCATAGCGCAATGAACATTACAGTGACAAAGGAAATATCCACAGATGAAAACTAGAAAGAAGCTTTCTTAGAAACTTCTTGGTGATGTGTGAATTCATCTCACAGAGTTACACTTATGTTTCGTGGAGCAGTCCATTAACACTGTCTTTGGGAAACTGAGAAGGGCTTCTTTGGATCACATTGAGGCCTACGCTGATAAAGGAAATTTCATCCGTTCAAAACGTGAAAGAAGCTTTCTGAGAAACTTCTTTCTGATCTGTGAGTTCATCTCACAGAGTTACAACCTCTGCCTCAAGAAGCAGTTTGCTAACACTCTTTTCGTGGAATCTGCAAAGTGATATTTGGGAGCCTATTGGGGCCCATGGTGATAAAGGAAATATCCTCACATAATAACTAAAGAGAAGCTTTCTGAGAAACTGCATTGCCAAGTGTGAATGCAACTCACAGAGTTACACGTTTCTCTTCAGTGATCAGTTTGTTAGCACAGTTTTCTGGAAATCTGCAATTAGATACTTCATAGCGCAATGAACATTACAGTGACAAAGGAAATATCCACAGATGAAAACTAGAAAGAAGCTTTCTTAGAAACTTCTTGGTGATGTGTGAATTCATCTCACAGAGTTACACTTATGTTTCGTGGAGCAGTCCATTAACACTGTCTTTGGGGAAATCTGAGAAGGGCTTCTTTGGATCACATTGAGGCCTACGCTGATAAAGGAAATTTCATCCGTTCAAAACGTGAAAGAAGCTTTCTGAGAAACTTCTTTCTGATCTGTGAGTTCATCTCACAGAGTTACAACCTCTGCCTCAAGAAGCAGTTTGCTAACACTCTTTTCGTGGAATCTGCAAAGTGATATTTGGGAGCCTATTGGGGCCCATGGTGATAAAGGAAATATCCTCACATAATAACTAAAGAGAAGCTTTCTGAGAAACTGCATTGCCAAGTGTGAATGCAACTCACAGAGTTACACGTTTCTCTTCAGTGATCAGTTTGTTAGCACAGTTTTCTGGAAATCTGCAATTAGATACTTCATAGCGCAATGAACATTACAGTGACAAAGGAAATATCCACAGATGAAAACTAGAAAGAAGCTTTCTTAGAAACTTCTTGGTGATGTGTGAATTCATCTCACAGAGTTACACTTATGTTTCGTGGAGCAGTCCATTAACACTGTCTTTGGGGAAACTGAGAAGGGCTTCTTTGGATCACATTGAGGCCTACGCTGATAAAGGAAATTTCATCCGTTCAAAACGTGAAAGAAGCTTTCTGAGAAACTTCTTTCTGATCTGTGAGTTCATCTCACAGAGTTACAACCTCTGCCTCAAGAAGCAGTTTGCTAACACTCTTTTCGTGGAATCTGCAAAGTGATATTTGGGAGCCTATTGGGGCCCATGGTGATAAAGGAAATATCCTCACATAATAACTAAAGAGAAGCTTTCTGAGAAACTGCATTGCCAAGTGTGAATGCAACTCACAGAGTTACACGTTTCTCTTCAGTGATCAGTTTGTTAGCACAGTTTTCTGGAAATCTGCAATTAGATACTTCATAGCGCAATGAACATTACAGTGACAAAGGAAATATCCACAGATGAAAACTAGAAAGAAGCTTTCTTAGAAACTTCTTGGTGATGTGTGAATTCATCTCACAGAGTTACACTTATGTTTCGTGGAGCAGTCCATTAACACTGTCTTTGGGGAAACTGAGAAGGGCTTCTTTGGATCACATTGAGGCCTACGCTGATAAAGGAAATTTCATCCGTTCAAAACGTGAAAGAAGCTTTCTGAGAAACTTCTTTCTGATCTGTGAGTTCATCTCACAGAGTTACAACCTCTGCCTCAAGAAGCAGTTTGCTAACACTCTTTTCGTGGAATCTGCAAAGTGATATTTGGGAGCCTATTGGGGCCCATGGTGATAAAGGAAATATCCTCACATAATAACTAAAGAGAAGCTTTCTGAGAAACTGCATTGCCAAGTGTGAATGCAACTCACAGAGTTACACGTTTCTCTTCAGTGATCAGTTTGTTAGCACAGTTTTCTGGAAATCTGCAATTAGATACTTCATAGCGCAATGAACATTACAGTGACAAAGGAAATATCCACAGATGAAAACTAGAAAGAAGCTTTCTTAGAAACTTCTTGGTGATGTGTGAATTCATCTCACAGAGTTACACTTATGTTTCGTGGAGCAGTCCATTAACACTGTCTTTGGGGAAACTGAGAAGGGCTTCTTTGGATCACATTGAGGCCTACGCTGATAAAGGAAATTTCATCCGTTCAAAACGTGAAAGAAGCTTTCTGAGAAACTTCTTTCTGATCTGTGAGTTCATCTCACAGAGTTACAACCTCTGCCTCAAGAAGCAGTTTGCTAACACTCTTTTCGTGGAATCTGCAAAGTGATATTTGGGAGCCTATTGGGGCCCATGGTGATAAAGGAAATATCCTCACATAATAACTAAAGAGAAGCTTTCTGAGAAACTGCATTGCCAAGTGTGAATGCAACTCACAGAGTTACACGTTTCTCTTCAGTGATCAGTTTGTTAGCACAGTTTTCTGGAAATCTGCAATTAGATACTTCATAGCGCAATGAACATTACAGTGACAAAGGAAATATCCACAGATGAAAACTAGAAAGAAGCTTTCTTAGAAACTTCTTGGTGATGTGTGAATTCATCTCACAGAGTTACACTTATGTTTCGTGGAGCAGTCCATTAACACTGTCTTTGGGAAACTGAGAAGGGCTTCTTTGGATCACATTGAGGCCTACGCTGATAAAGGAAATTTCATCCGTTCAAAACGTGAAAGAAGCTTTCTGAGAAACTTCTTTCTGATCTGTGAGTTCATCTCACAGAGTTACAACCTCTGCCTCAAGAAGCAGTTTGCTAACACTCTTTTCGTGGAATCTGCAAAGTGATATTTGGGAGCCTATTGGGCCCATGGTGATAAAGGAATATCCTCACATAATAACTAAAGAGAAGCTTTCTGAGAAACTGCATTGCCATGTGTGAATGCAACTCACAGAGTTACACGTTTCTCTTCAGTGATCAGTTTGTTAGCACAGTTTTCTGGAAATCTGCAATTAGATACTTCATAGCGCAATGAACATTACAGTGACAAAGGAAATATCCACAGATGAAAACTAGAAAGAAGCTTTCTTAGAAACTTCTTGGTGATGTGTGAATTCATCTCACAGAGTTACACTTATGTTTCGTGGAGCAGTCCATTAACACTGTCTTTGGGGAAACTGAGAAGGGCTTCTTTGGATCACATTGAGGCCTACGCTGATAAAGGAAATTTCATCCGTTCAAAACGTGAAAGAAGCTTTCTGAGAAACTTCTTTCTGATCTGTGAGTTCATCTCACAGAGTTACAACCTCTGCCTCAAGAAGCAGTTTGCTAACACTCTTTTCGTGGAATCTGCAAAGTGATATTTGGGAGCCTATTGGGGCCCATGGTGATAAAGGAAATATCCTCACATAATAACTAAAGAGAAGCTTTCTGAGAAACTGCATTGCCAAGTGTGAATGCAACTCACAGAGTTACACGTTTCTCTTCAGTGATCAGTTTGTTAGCACAGTTTTCTGGAAATCTGCAATTAGATACTTCATAGCGCAATGAACATTACAGTGACAAAGGAAATATCCACAGATGAAAACTAGAAAGAAGCTTTCTTAGAAACTTCTTGGTGATGTGTGAATTCATCTCACAGAGTTACACTTATGTTTCGTGGAGCAGTCCATTAACACTGTCTTTGAGGAATCTGAGAAGGGCTTCTTTGGATCACATTGAGGCCTACGCTGATAAAGGAAATTTCATCCGTTCAAAACGTGAAAGAAGCTTTCTGAGAAACTTCTTTCTGATCTGTGAGTTCATCTCACAGAGTTACAACCTCTGCCTCAAGAAGCAGTTTGCTAACACTCTTTTCGTGGAATCTGCAAAGTGATATTTGGGAGCCTATTGGGGCCCATGGTGATAAAGGAAATATCCTCACATAATAACTAAAGAGAAGCTTTCTGAGAAACTGCATTGCCAAGTGTGAATGCAACTCACAGAGTTACACGTTTCTCTTCAGTGATCAGTTTGTTAGCACAGTTTTCTGGAAATCTGCAATTAGATACTTCATAGCGCAATGAACATTACAGTGACAAAGGAAATATCCACAGATGAAAACTAGAAAGAAGCTTTCTTAGAAACTTCTTGGTGATGTGTGAATTCATCTCACAGAGTTACACTTATGTTTCGTGGAGCAGTCCATTAACACTGTCTTTGGGAACTGAGAAGGGCTTCTTTGGATCACATTGAGGCCTACGCTGATAAAGGAAATTTCATCCGTTCAAAACGTGAAAGAAGCTTTCTGAGAAACTTCTTTCTGATCTGTGAGTTCATCTCACAGAGTTACAACCTCTGCCTCAAGAAGCAGTTTGCTAACACTCTTTTCGTGGAATCTGCAAAGTGATATTTGGGAGCCTATTGGGGCCCATGGTGATAAAGGAAATATCCTCACATAATAACTAAAGAGAAGCTTTCTGAGAAACTGCATTGCCAAGTGTGAATGCAACTCACAGAGTTACACGTTTCTCTTCAGTGATCAGTTTGTTAGCACAGTTTTCTGGAAATCTGCAATTAGATACTTCATAGCGCAATGAACATTACAGTGACAAAGGAAATATCCACAGATGAAAACTAGAAAGAAGCTTTCTTAGAAACTTCTTGGTGATGTGTGAATTCATCTCACAGAGTTACACTTATGTTTCGTGGAGCAGTCCATTAACACTGTCTTTGGGGAAACTGAGAAGGGCTTCTTTGGATCACATTGAGGCCTACGCTGATAAAGGAAATTTCATCCGTTCAAAACGTGAAAGAAGCTTTCTGAGAAACTTCTTTCTGATCTGTGAGTTCATCTCACAGAGTTACAACCTCTGCCTCAAGAAGCAGTTTGCTAACACTCTTTTCGTGGAATCTGCAAAGTGATATTTGGGAGCCTATTGGGGCCCATGGTGATAAAGGAAATATCCTCACATAATAACTAAAGAGAAGCTTTCTGAGAAACTGCATTGCCAAGTGTGAATGCAACTCACAGAGTTACACGTTTCTCTTCAGTGATCAGTTTGTTAGCACAGTTTTCTGGAAATCTGCAATTAGATATTTCATAGCGCAATGAACATTACAGTGACAAAGGAAATATCCACAGATGAAAACTAGAAAGAAGCTTTCTTAGAAACTTCTTGGTGATGTGTGAATTCATCTCACAGAGTTACACTTATGTTTCGTGGAGCAGTCCATTAACACTGTCTTTGGGGAAACTGAGAAGGGCTTCTTTGGATCACATTGAGGCCTACGCTGATAAAGGAAATTTCATCCGTTCAAAACGTGAAAGAAGCTTTCTGAGAAACTTCTTTCTGATCTGTGAGTTCATCTCACAGAGTTACAACCTCTGCCTCAAGAAGCAGTTTGCTAACACTCTTTTCGTGGAATCTGCAAAGTGATATTTGGGAGCCTATTTGGGCCCATGGTGATAAAGGAATTATCCTCACATAATAACTAAAGAGAAGCTTTCTGAGAAACTGCATTGCCATGTGTGAATGCAACTCACAGAGTTACACGTTTCTCTTCAGTGATCAGTTTGTTAGCACAGTTTTCTGGAAATCTGCAATTAGATACTTCATAGCGCAATGAACATTACAGTGACAAAGGAAATATCCACAGATGAAAACTAGAAAGAAGCTTTCTTAGAAACTTCTTGGTGATGTGTGAATTCATCTCACAGAGTTACACTTATGTTTCGTGGAGCAGTCCATTAACACTGTCTTTGAGGAATCTGAGAAGGGCTTCTTTGGATCACATTGAGGCCGACGCTGATAAAGGAAATTTCATCCGTTCAAAACGTGAAAGAAGCTTTCTGAGAAACTTCATTCTGATCTGTGAGTTCATCTCACAGAGTTACAACCTCTGCCTCAAGAAGCAGTTTGCTAACACTCTTTTCGTGGAATCTGCAAAGTGATATTTGGGAGCCTATTGGGGCCCATGGTGATAAAGGAAATATCCTCACATAATAACTAAAGAGAAGCTTTCTGAGAAACTGCATTGCCAAGTGTGAATGCAACTCACAGAGTTACACGTTTCTCTTCAGTGATCAGTTTGTTAGCACAGTTTTCTGGAAATCTGCAATTAGATACTTCATAGCGCAATGAACATTACAGTGACAAAGGAAATATCCACAGATGAAAACTAGAAAGAAGCTTTCTTAGAAACTTCTTGGTGATGTGTGAATTCATCTCACAGAGTTACACTTATGTTTCGTGGAGCAGTCCATTAACACTGTCTTTGGGGAAACTGAGAAGGGCTTCTTTGGATCACATTGAGGCCTACGCTGATAAAGGAAATTTCATCCGTTCAAAACGTGAAAGAAGCTTTCTGAGAAACTTCTTTCTGATCTGTGAGTTCATCTCACAGAGTTACAACCTCTGCCTCAAGAAGCAGTTTGCTAACACTCTTTTCGTGGAATCTGCAAAGTGATATTTGGGAGCCTATTGGGGCCCATGGTGATAAAGGAATATCCTCACATAATAACTAAAGAGAAGCTTTCTGAGAAACTGCATTGCCATGTGTGAATGCAACTCACAGAGTTACACGTTTCTCTTCAGTGATCAGTTTGTTAGCACAGTTTTCTGGAAATCTGCAATTAGATACTTCATAGCGCAATGAACATTACAGTGACAAAGGAAATATCCACAGATGAAAACTAGAAAGAAGCTTTCTTAGAAACTTCTTGGTGATGTGTGAATTCATCTCACAGAGTTACACTTATGTTTCGTGGAGCAGTCCATTAACACTGTCTTTGAGGAAATCTGAGAAGGGCTTCTTTGGATCACATTGAGGCCTACGCTGATAAAGGAAATTTCATCCGTTCAAACGTGAAAGAAGCTTTCTGAGAAACTTCTTTCTGATCTGTGAGTTCATCTCACAGAGTTACAACCTCTGCCTCAAGAAGCAGTTTGCTAACACTCTTTTCGTGGAATCTGCAAAGTGATATTTGGGAGCCTATTGGGGCCCATGGTGATAAAGGAAATATCCTCACATAATAACTAAAGAGAAGCTTTCTGAGAAACTGCATTGCCAAGTGTGAATGCAACTCACAGAGTTACACGTTTCTCTTCAGTGATCAGTTTGTTAGCACAGTTTTCTGGAAATCTGCAATTAGATACTTCATAGCGCAATGAACATTACAGTGCCAAAGGAAATATCCACAGATGAAAACTAGAAAGAAGCTTTCTTAGAAACTTCTTGGTGATGTGTGAATTCATCTCACAGAGTTACACTTATGTTTCGTGGAGCAGTCCATTAACACTGTCTTTGAGGAATCTGAGAAGGGCTTCTTTGGATCACATTGAGGCCTACGCTGATAAAGGAAATTTCATCCGTTCAAAACGTGAAAGAAGCTTTCTGAGAAACTTCTTTCTGATCTGTGAGTTCATCTCACAGAGTTACAACCTCTGCCTCAAGAAGCAGTTTGCTAACACTCTTTTCGTGGAATCTGCAAAGTGATATTTGGGAGCCTATTGGGGCCCATGGTGATAAAGGAAATATCCTCACATAATAACTAAAGAGAAGCTTTCTGAGAAACTGCATTGCCAAGTGTGAATTCAACTCACAGAGTTACACGTTTCTCTTCAGTGATCAGTTTGTTAGCACAGTTTTCTGGAAATCTGCAATTAGATACCTTCATAGCGCAATGAACATTACAGTGACAAAGGAAATATCCACAGATGAAAACTAGAAAGAAGCTTTCTTAGAAACTTCTTGGTGATGTGTGAATTCATCTCACAGAGTTACACTTATGTTTCGTGGAGCAGTCCATTAACACTGTCTTTGGGGAAACTGAGAAGGGCTTCTTTGGATCACATTGAGGCCTACGCTGATAAAGGAAATTTCATCCGTTCAAACGTGAAAGAAGCTTTCTGAGAAACTTCTTTCTGATCTGTGAGTTCATCTCACAGAGTTACAACCTCTGCCTCAAGAAGCAGTTTGCTAACACTCTTTTCGTGGAATCTGCAAAGTGATATTTGGGAGCCTATTGGGGCCCATGGTGATAAAGGAAATATCCTCACATAATAACTAAAGAGAAGCTTTCTGAGAAACTGCATTGCCATGTGTGAATGCAACTCACAGAGTTACACGTTTCTCTTCAGTGATCAGTTTGTTAGCACAGTTTTCTGGAAATCTGCAATTAGATACTTCATAGCGCAATGAACATTACAGTGACAAAGGAAATATCCACAGATGAAAACTAGAAAGAAGCTTTCTTAGAAACTTCTTGGTGATGTGTGAATTCATCTCACAGAGTTACACTTATGTTTCGTGGAGCAGTCCATTAACACTGTCTTTGAGGAATCTGAGAAGGGCTTCTTTGGATCACATTGAGGCCGACGCTGATAAAGGAAATTTCATCCGTTCAAAACGTGAAAGAAGCTTTCTGAGAAACTTCTTTCTGATCTGTGAGTTCATCTCACAGAGTTACAACCTCTGCCTCAAGAAGCAGTTTGCTAACACTCTTTTCGTGGAATCTGCAAAGTGATATTTGGGAGCCTATTGGGGCCCATGGTGATAAAGGAAATATCCTCACATAATAACTAAAGAGAAGCTTTCTGAGAAACTGCATTGCCAAGTGTGAATGCAACTCACAGAGTTACACGTTTCTCTTCAGTGATCAGTTTGTTAGCACAGTTTTCTGGAAATCTGCAATTAGATATTTCATAGCGCAATGAACATTACAGTGCCAAAGGAAATATCCACAGATGAAAACTAGAAAGAAGCTTTCTTAGAAACTTCTTGGTGATGTGTGAATTCATCTCACAGAGTTACACTTATGTTTCGTGGAGCAGTCCATTAACACTGTCTTTGGGGAAACTGAGAAGGGCTTCTTTGGATCACATTGAGGCCTACGCTGATAAAGGAAATTTCATCCGTTCAAAACGTGAAAGAAGCTTTCTGAGAAACTTCTTTCTGATCTGTGAGTTCATCTCACAGAGTTACAACCTCTGCCTCAAGAAGCAGTTTGCTAACACTCTTTTCGTGGAATCTGCAAAGTGATATTTGGGAGCCTATTGGGCCCATGGTGATAAAGGAAATATCCTCACATAATAACTAAAGAGAAGCTTTCTGAGAAACTGCATTGCCAAGTGTGAATGCAACTCACAGAGTTACACGTTTCTCTTCAGTGATCAGTTTGTTAGCACAGTTTTCTGGAAATCTGCAATTAGATACTTCATAGCGCAATGAACATTACAGTGACAAAGGAAATATCCACAGATGAAAACTAGAAAGAAGCTTTCTTAGAAACTTCTTGGTGATGTGTGAATTCATCTCACAGAGTTACACTTATGTTTCATGGAGCAGTCCATTAACACTGTCTTTGAGGAATCTGAGAAGGGCTTCTTTGGATCACATTGAGGCCGACGCTGATAAAGGAAATTTCATCCGTTCAAAACGTGAAAGAAGCTTTCTGAGAAACTTCTTTCTGATCTGTGAGTTCATCTCACAGAGTTACAACCTCTGCCTCAAGAAGCAGTTTGCTAACACTCTTTTCGTGGAATCTGCAAAGTGATATTTGGGAGCCTATTGGGGCCCATGGTGATAAAGGAAATATCCTCACATAATAACTAAAGAGAAGCTTTCTGAGAAACTGCATTGCCAAGTGTGAATGCAACTCACAGAGTTACACGTTTCTCTTCAGTGATCAGTTTGTTAGCACAGTTTTCTGGAAATCTGCAATTAGATATTTCATAGCGCAATGAACATTACAGTGCCAAAGGAAATATCCACAGATGAAAACTAGAAAGAAGCTTCTTAGAAACTTCTTGGTGATGTGTGAATTCATCTCACAGAGTTACACTTATGTTTCGTGGAGCAGTCCATTAACACTGTCTTTGAGGAAACTGAGAAGGGCTTCTTTGGATCACATTGAGGCCTACGCTGATAAAGAAATTTCATCCGTTCAAACGTGAAAGAAGCTTTCTGAGAAACTTCTTTCTGATCTGTGAGTTCATCTCACAGAGTTACAACCTCTGCCTCAAGAAGCAGTTTGCTAACACTCTTTTCGTGGAATCTGCAAAGTGATATTTGGGAGCCTATTGGGGCCCATGGTGATAAAGGAATATCCTCACATAATAACTAAAGAGAAGCTTTCTGAGAAACTGCATTGCCATAGTGTGAATGCAACTCACAGAGTTACACGTTTCTCTTCAGTGATCAGTTTGTTAGCACAGTTTTCTGGAAATCTGCAATTAGATACTTCATAGCGCAATGAACATTACAGTGACAAAGGAAATATCCACAGATGAAAACTAGAAAGAAGCTTTCTTAGAAACTTCTTGGTGATGTGTGAATTCATCTCACAGAGTTACACTTATGTTTCGTGGAGCAGTCCATTAACACTGTCTTTGGGAAATCTGAGAAGGGCTTCTTTGGATCACATTGAGGCCTACGCTGATAAAGGAAATTTCATCCGTTCAAAACGTGAAAGAAGCTTTCTGAGAAACTTCTTTCTGATCTGTGAGTTCATCTCACAGAGTTACAACCTCTGCCTCAAGAAGCAGTTTGCTAACACTCTTTTCGTGGAATCTGCAAAGTGATATTTGGGAGCCTATTGGGGCCCATGGTGATAAAGGAAATATCCTCACATAATAACTAAAGAGAAGCTTTCTGAGAAACTGCATTGCCAAGTGTGAATGCAACTCACAGAGTTACACGTTTCTCTTCAGTGATCAGTTTGTTCAGCACAGTTTTCTGGAAATCTGCAATTAGATACTTCATAGCGCAATGAACATTACAGTGCCAAAGGAAATATCCACAGATGAAAACTAGAAAGAAGCTTTCTTAGAAACTTCTTGGTGATGTGTGAATTCATCTCACAGAGTTACACTTATGTTTCGTGGAGCAGTCCATTAACACTGTCTTTGGGAAACTGAGAAGGGCTTCTTTGGATCACATTGAGGCCTACGCTGATAAAGGAAATTTCATCCGTTCAAAACGTGAAAGAAGCTTTCTGAGAAACTTCTTTCTGATCTGTGAGTTCATCTCACAGAGTTACAACCTCTGCCTCAAGAAGCAGTTTGCTAACACTCTTTTCGTGGAATCTGCAAAGTGATATTTGGGAGCCTATTGGGGCCCATGGTGATAAAGGAAATATCCTCACATAATAACTAAAGAGAAGCTTTCTGAGAAACTGCATTGCCAAGTGTGAATGCAACTCACAGAGTTACACGTTTCTCTTCAGTGATCAGTTTGTTAGCACAGTTTTCTGGAAATCTGCAATTAGATACTTCATAGCGCAATGAACATTACAGTGACAAAGGAAATATCCACAGATGAAAACTAGAAAGAAGCTTTCTTAGAACTTCTTGGTGATGTGTGAATTCATCTCACAGAGTTACACTTATGTTTCGTGGAGCAGTCCATTAACACTGTCTTTGGGGAAACTGAGAAGGGCTTCTTTGGATCACATTGAGGCCTACGCTGATAAAGGAAATTTCATCCGTTCAAAACGTGAAAGAAGCTTTCTGAGAAACTTCTTTCTGATCTGTGAGTTCATCTCACAGAGTTACAACCTCTGCCTCAAGAAGCAGTTTGCTAACACTCTTTTCGTGGAATCTGCAAAGGGATATTTGGGAGCCTATTGGGGCCCATGGTGATAAAGGAAATATCCTCACATAATAACTAAAGAGAAGCTTTCTGAGAAACTGCATTGCCAAGTGTGAATGCAACTCACAGAGTTACACGTTTCTCTTCAGTGATCAGTTTGTTAGCACAGTTTTCTGGAAATCTGCAATTAGATACTTCATAGCGCAATGAACATTACAGTGACAAAGGAAATATCCACAGATGAAAACTAGAAAGAAGCTTTCTTAGAAACTTTCTTGGTGATGTGTGAATTCATCTCACAGAGTTACACTTATGTTTCGTGGAGCAGTCCATTAACACTGTCTTTGGGGAAACTGAGAAGGGCTTCTTTGGATCACATTGAGGCCTACGCTGATAAAGGAAATTTCATCCGTTCAAAACGTGAAAGAAGCTTTCTGAGAAACTTCTTTCTGTCTGTGAGTTCATCTCACAGAGTTACAACCTCTGCCTCAAGAAGCAGTTTGCTAACACTCTTTTCGTGGAATCTGCAAAGTGATATTTGGGAGCCTATTGGGGCCCATGGTGATAAAGGAAATATCCTCACATAATAACTAAAGAGAAGCTTTCTGAGAAACTGCATTGCATAGTGTGAATGCAACTCACAGAGTACACGTTTCTCTTCAGTGATCAGTTTGTTAGCACAGTTTTCTGGAAATCTGCAATTAGATACTTCATAGCGCAATGAACATTACAGTGCCAAAGGAAATATCCACAGATGAAAACTAGAAAGAAGCTTTCTTAGAAACTTCTTGGTGATGTGTGAATTCATCTCACAGAGTTACACTTATGTTTCGTGGAGCAGTCCATTAACACTGTCTTTGGGAAACTGAGAAGGGCTTCTTTGGATCACATTGAGGCCTACGCTGATAAA
>NW_022143610.1:0-8211 GCF_007565055.1 Rhinopithecus roxellana
TACCCGCGTTGGTGCAGAGATGATTCATTCCGGATATCCCTTGTTATAACTTTCTGTCTCGTTGATCTTTCCAATGTTGACAGTGAGTGTTGGAAGTCTCCTATTATCATCTTATGGGAGTCTAAGAGTTCCTTTGTGTACGCTCTCGAGGACTTGCGTGATAATCTGGGTGCTCCCATGTATTGGGGTACATATATGATTTACGGAGAGTTAGCTTTCCTGTTGAATTGGACCCTTTACCATTAAGTATGGCCTTCTTTGTCTCTTTGCTCCGTTTGATGGTTTAAAAGTCGTTTTTAATAGAGACTAAGGATTGCAACCCCTGCTTTTTTTGCTTCTCCATTTTGCTTGTAGATCTTTCTCCATCCCTTTATTTTTGAGTGCCTATAGTATGTCTCTGTCTCCTCTCGTGTGAGATGGTCTCCTGATTACAGCAGACTGATGGTGGCTTGACTCTGTTGAATCCACCAGTTGCCAGTCGTGGTCTTTTAACTTGGAGCGATTTATCCATTTAACATTTCAGGTTAATATTGTTTGGTGTGACCTTGATCCAGCCATTATGATATTACTGTTATATTTGCTCGTTAGGTTGATGCATTTTCTTCCTCGCCCAAATGGTCTTTACTTTTGGCATGTTTTTTGGTGCATTGCTGGTACCGTTGTTCCGTTCCATGTTTAGGGCTTCCTTCAGGGTCTCTTGTAAGGCAGTCTGGTGTGACAAAAATCTCGAATCATTTGCTTATCGGTAGAGGATGTTATTTCTCCTTCACTTATGTAAACTAGTTTTGGCTTGATATGAAATTACTGAGTTGAAAATTCTTTCTTAAGAACGTTGAATATTGGCCCCTCACTCTCTTCTGGCTTGTAGAGTTTTCTCTTCTGGGCCGAGATTCTCTGCGTTTAGTCCTGATTGGGCTTTTTTCCCTTTGGTTGTGACCCGACCTTTTCTCCTCTGGCTGCCCTTAAGATTTTTTTCCTTTATTGCATTTCACTTTGGTGATCTTGGCAATTTAGGTGTCTTGGAGTTGCTCTTACTGGATGAGTATCTTTGGTGGCGTTCTCTGTATTTCCTGAATTTGAAATGTTTTGCCTTCCCACTAGGTTGGGGAAGTCTCCTGGATGATATCCTGAAGGTGTTTTCCAAGCTTGGTTCCATATTTCCCCCTCACTTTCAGGCACCCCCCTCAAACGATATTTGGTCTTTTTTACGTAATCCCATACTTCTTGTGGCAGGCTTTGTTCATGTTCTTTTCTCTCTTCTGTGTTTTCTTTTGGTTTTCCTCTTTCACCTTCTTTCATCATTGATCTTCAATCTCTATACTCTTTCCTTTTCCAGTTGATCTGAAGCGGTTACTGAAAATTGTGCACTGTTGCACGTATTTCTAGTTGTCTATGTTTTCATTCCTGTATTTACGGTTTATGAACTTTCTGGCATTAATTAGTCCTACGCTGTCAATTTATTCACACTCTTTTTTTCAAGATTTAGTTTCTTTTTTGACTGGGTTTGTAATTCCCACTTTAGCTAACTGATAGTTTGGATGGACTGGAAAGTACTTCTTCTTACCTCCGTAACCTCATTCTTGAACATGCTTGATCCGTTGCTGAGCGTATGGGCTGGCCTCACTTGCAGGGGAGATGGCACTCTTAGTTTTGTATTAATTCCAAATTATCGGCCTCTTTTTCCCTCTATTGTGGTTTTATCTGTCTCTGCTGTGCGATATGTGACGACTGAGTTTTGAGTATGATGGTGTCTTCTGGGTGATAGGTTTCCTTACTGTCATATTACGTACAGTGGCCCGGGTGGTGCGTGGAGATTGATGCCTGAGGTGCCATTCCAGGACCGTTTTTGCGCTTAGGTATCAGCAGTCAGGTTCAGCAGATCTCCAAGATTAGAATTTTGGACAGCCGAGTGGTACCTGTCTGTATTCTTACCTTTGGAAGTTTCCTCTCAGGGGTTGTACCTCACACTCTGTGAGGTGTGGGTGTGTCTAGTGCCCAAGGGGGGACTTCGTCCCAGGTAGCGCACTAACTGGGGTCAGGACCACACTTGAGATCGCACTAGGATCTGTCCGTTCTCCATCTCAACCACCTCTGGAGTTTGGAGAGATCACATGCTATCTCCCTAAAGCGTCAAGTAACAAGTTGTAGTGCACTGCTACCAGGCCTCTGCTACTCCTACTCGTTTGTCTTAGTGGCACGTCCCCCAGGGTGGAATCTAAGGGACAGGCAGACCTTCACTTGAGCGTTCTGTGGCTCTCCACCGATTCAGCTTCACCAGCGCTTTGTTCACCTACTGAAGCGTCAGCATGGCGGGGCCTCGACCCTCACCCCAACGTTGACGCTCGCTGCTTCGCTGATCAGCTGCGAGGCGTAGAAGACTGCGAGCAGGGAGGCTTCGTGGGCGTGGGACCCTCCCCGCCATGTGCGGATATAGAGGGATATATTCTCTGGGGTGTCCTTATCTACAAGCGGCAGTTTGGGTACTGTGGAGTATCCCCGATTTTCCAGGTGTTGTGTGTCTCAGTTCCCCTGGTAGGAAAACGAGATTCCCTTCCCCTTTCGTCTTCAGGTGAGGCGTGCCCTCGCTGCTTCAGCTCTCGCTGGTCAGGTCGCAGCAGCTGACCAGCAACCGATTGTCCTGGCATTCCCATTTAGAATGACCACCCATACTCCCAGTTGAAAATGCATGTAAATCCACCGTCTCCTGTGTCGCTCGCGCTGGGAGTTGAACTGGAGCTTTTTTCCTATCGGTCGGGCCCCATCTGCTTCCGCCCCCCTGCTCTTTAAATTTCTAAGGATGTATAGATAAAGCATAGCAGGGATGGCTCGTAATACATCTTCATGTTTCGATTCTACTAACTTGGGCTATATTTTTCATTGATTTTTGGCACACCTGTTCGTGGCGCGGCAAGCCATGCCAGGGTAATTTATATTTTGAACTCTTGTCCAAGAACAGTTGGGAATATTTTCACATTTTAAATTTTCATAGTAAACAGTTATAATTTTACAAGAATTTAAAACTGTGTATCATTATTTTTTGCTTTTTTTCTTAAGATGTGGTCCCGAAACAAGGGTTGCTAACTATCAATTCTACTTCACAGACAATCATCACAGGATTCAGAACAGGAACCCTTTTGGGGCAATGCCTGTAATGGATGCATTCCTGCCTAGTCATTTCACTTCAAGCCGTGTTTAAAAGGTTTTCTTTATCCTAGTTGCACCTGTGGCTTCATAGTTTGGTGTTTTCACTGCTTGAGGAAAATTTCATGAGGAAACCAGTAATTCATCCTGTTTTTCATGTATCGGTCTGGCCATTTGGATATTTTGGTTGAGGTGTGTATGTCTATTCTTTCAGCCTCTGTTTTCAGGATTTATGTAGAAGATAATGTAAACAGTATAAACATCCTCTGCTACGGAGCCAAGACGAACCTGATTCCACATCCACACAGACGCTCACATAGACTCTCAGCCTTGTTACCCAACACACAGAAACCATTTCCTTAAGTTGAAACACAGTAGCAGAACTGAATCCATGTACAGGTCCTCTCCGATCTTACATTTGGATGCACTTTTTATTGCATGGGTCTGCTATATAGAACAAGCATATCACTTATACAAGAAATCTGAGAATGTACAATTATAACATTTATAACAGAAAAAAAAGCGTATTGATTAGCCCAGAACACATGGCTCACACTTTTTTTTTTTTTTCCACCCTCATACCCCACCACTTTTTCTTTGTTGAAATGGAACTGACAACTTGAAGTGCGGTTCTTCTAGCGACTGTTTTATAAAGAGACGGCCTACAGTTCTTCAGAGACAGAGATGTAAAGCACATTGAGAAGTTTTTTTTTCTTTTTGTGGAATGTGATTTCCGGTCGCACTCATCAGGCTTCCACCCACCTTCCCCTCTGGCCACCTGCAACCGTGGGAACGTCTTAGGAGGTCCCTGTTTAAACATCCTCTGGAAATTTCTGAAAAGGAAGGAGAGAGGGCGTGCAGGGTGGGGGTGCAAATTTGTGTTGTCGGTCCTGTCGGCCAAGCTTTTATTTGGAGTCTCAGCTACCTTGTTGGTTTCTCCTGCCTTTAGTCCCTAGCCCATGGCTTCATCCCTTGGTGTCTAACCACATGCAACAAGATGGAAAGGACGCTGTATTCATGCCAACAGCTTGATCTTTTTCTCCCAAGGCTTAAATAAATATCGAAAATCGACTGGATATTTGGGGACTCTGTGCAAATGGGCATTTTGGTTTTAAAAAATTAAAAAAAAAAAAAAAAATAAAAAAAAAAACTAAACGTGGTGTCTTATTGGTACTTCAATGGGTACCTGTTCTCGTGGAAAAATTAACAAACAAGAAAAGCTGGTTCTCTTGAAAAAAAAAAAATGGGAAGTGGGGTGTGACGAGAGTGGCTAGAAATTAAATTACAACCGCCATAATGGTCGGGAGTGTGGCTTAAGCCTGTACTTCCGCACTTGAGAGGAGAGGCAGGTGGATCTCCTGAGGTTGGAGTCGAGACCAGCCTGGTCAACATGTTGAAACCACCCCCTCTGTACGCAAATAATGAAAATAGAGATCCGAAATGGGGACAGGCACCTTAATCCGCAACATACTTGGGAGGGGGGCTGAGGCAGGAGAAATCACTTGCGTAACCCTGAGGCAGAGGTTGCAGGTAGCCGAGATCGCACCACCTGCCCTCCACCTTGGGAATGCACACATCACAAAGCGGCTCCTCGGAAATCTTCTCTCCAGTACCAATCTGCAGATATTTCCCCTTTCACGGTAAGCCTCAAAGCGCTCCCAAGTGTCCCTTAGCTGACTAACCTAAAAGAGTGTTAGAAAACTCCTCAATGAAAGCTTAACAGTGCAAGTGGACATCACGTGACCTAGAGCAGTCTCACAAAAAGTTTCCTTTGGTTTTTCTCGGAGAGTATTTCTTTTTAAGCACATTCTTAAGAGTGTTCCCAAATGTACTTTCCAAGGTTCCACAGAAACAGTGATTTCAAACTGCTCAATCCAAAGAATGATTTAACTCTATGAGATGAATACACACATCACAAGGCAGTTGCTCCGAAAGCTTCTCTCCGGTTTTCATTGGAAGACGTTTCCTTTCTCACCAAAAGCCTCCTTGCACCACTAAATATCCCTTCACAGATTCCTCAAAGACAGTGTATCCAAACTGGGCAACGTAGGGTAAGCTTTAACTCTCTGAAATGAATGCACGCTTCAGAGAGCAGATTCATGGAACTCTTCTTTCTGGGTTTTATTTCAGGATATTTCACTTTTTACCATAGTCTTCACTGCGCTGCAAAATATCACCATTTCTCACTTTTTCAGTTTTACAGGAACAGAGTTCAAACACTGCCTTATGAGAAAAGAGGTATAACTTCCTGAGTGGAATGCACACATCACAAAGCAGTTTCTCAGAAAGCTTCTCTCTAGTTTATATCTGAAGATATTCCTATTTGCCCACAATCCTGAATGTGCTCCTGAATATCCCTTTGCAAATCTGTCCATGACGCAGTTTGAAAACTGCGTAATGGAAAGAAAGTTTTATCTATGTGAGATGAATAGATATATCTATCACAAAGTAGTTTCACCGAAAACTTCTTTCCAGTTTTTGTCTGAGGATATTTCCTTTTTCACCAAAGCAGTCCATATAACACCGAATGTCCCCTGGTCGCTTTTTCTCCAAATGGGATTCCCGAATCCTCTATGAGAAGAAAAGTATAACTCTGTAAGTGGAATGCACACATCACAAAGCAGCTCCTCAGAAATATTCTGTCCAGTATCTATATGAAGATATTTCCGCTTTAACCGTATGCCTCAAAGTGCTCCCTAGTATCCCTTAGCTGACCAATCTAAAAGAGTGTTAGAATACTGCTCAATGAAAAGAGAAGCTTAATTGTGCGAGAGGACTTCACATGACCTAGAGCAGTTTCACAGAGTGTTTCCTTCTCTTTTTTATTGGAGGGTATTTCTTTTTCAACATATTCTTAAGAGCGTTCCCAAATGTCCTTTCTCAGAATACACAGAAACTGTGATATCAAACTGCTAAATCCAAAGAATGATTTAACTCTACGAGATGATTACACACATCACAAAGCAGTTGCTCCAAAAGCTTCTCTCCAGTTTTCATCGGAAGACGTTTCCTTTCTCACCGCAAGCCCAGGGTAACTACTTAATATCCCTTCACAGATTCCTCAAAGACAGAGCTTCCAAACTGGACAACATAGTGCAAGCTTTAACTCTCTGAAATGAATGCACACATCAGAGAAGAGTTTCCTGGAATGCTTCTTTCCTGGTTTTATTTCAGGATATTTCACATTTCACCATAGTCTTCAATTCACTGCAAAATATCACTATTTCAATTTTACAGGAACAGTGTTCAAACACTGCCTTATGAGAAAAGAGGTATAATTCCCTGAGTGGAATGTACACATCATAAAGCAGTCTCTCAGAAAGCTTCCCTCGAGTTTTTATGTGAAGATATCTCTTATTTCCCCACAGGCCTGAATGTGCTCCCAATTGTCCCTTCGTGATTCCATTCATTACGCAGTTTCAAAATTGCATAATAGAAAAAAGCTTTATCTATGTGAGAGGAATACACCTATCTATCACAAAGCAGTTTCACAGAAGTCTTCTTTCTAGCATTTCTCTGAGGATATTTCCTTTTTCACCGTAGCAGTCCATATATCCCTGAATGTCCCCTGGCAGCTTTTTCTCTAATCGGGATTCCCCAATCTTCTAGGAGAAAAAAAGCATAACCCTGTGAGTAGAATGCACATGTCACAAAGCTGCTCCTCGGAAATCTTCTCTCCAGTATGTATCTGAAGATATTTTCATTTTCACCATAAGCCTCAAAGCACTCCCGAGTATCCCTAGATGACTCACCTAAAACAGTGTTAGAATACTTCTCAGTGAAAACAGAAGCTTAACTGTGCGAGTGGACTTCACATGACCTAGTGCAGTTTCACTGAAAGTTTCTTTCTGGTTTTTATTGGAAGGTATTTCTTTTTCAGCATATTCTTTTTTTTTTTTTTTTTTTTTTTTTTTTTTTTTTTTTTTTTTTTTTTTTGTTGTTTAGCTTTATTAAATAAACTTTATTTTGGAATAATACTATATTTACAGAAAATTTGTAAATAGAACAGAGTTCCCATTTATTCCTCATTCAATTTCTCCATTGTTAAACTCTTACAGCATGGTATACTTGTCACAACTAAGAAATTAACAATGGTACAAAATTGTTGGCTGGGCTCATTGGCTCATGCCTGTAATCCCAACACTTTGGGAGGTCGAGGAAGGTGGATCATTTCAGGTCGGGAGTTCAAGACCAGCCTGGCCAACATGGTGAAACCCTATCTCTACTAAAAGTACAAAAATTAGCTGCGCATGGTGGTGCATGCCTGCAGTCCCAGTTACTCGGGAGGCTGAGGCAGGAGAATTGCTTAAGCCTGGGAGGCGGAGGTTATGGTGAGCCAAGATTGTGCCACTGTACTACAGTCTAGGCAACAGAGTAAGACCCTGTCTCAAAAAAAAAAAAAAAAAAGTACAAAATTGTTAACAAAACTGAAGACTTCATTCCAATTTCATCAGTTTTTCTGTTAAATATCATCTTTTTTTTTTTTTTTTTTTTTTTTTTTTTATTATACTTTAAGTTCTAGGGTACATGTGCATAACGTGCAGGTTTGTTACATATGTATACTTATGCCATGTTGGTGTGCTGCACCCATCAACTCGTCAGCACCCATCAATTCATCATTTATATCATGTATAATTCCCCAATGCAATCCCTCCCTCCTCCCCCCTCCCCCCTCCCCATGATAGACCCCAGTGTGTGATGTTCCCCTTCCCGAGTCCAAGTGATCTCATTGTTCAGTTCCCACCTATGAGTGAGAAACATGCGGTGTTTGGTTTTCTCTTCTTGTGATAGTTTGCTAAGAATGATGGTTTCCAGCTGCATCCATGTCCCTACAAAGGACACAAACTCATCCTTTTTTATGGCTGCATAGTATTCCATGGTGTATATGTGCCACATTTTCTTAATCCAGTCTGTCACAGATGGACATTTGGGTTGATTCCAAGTCTTTGCTATTGTGAATAGTGCCGCAATAAACATACGTGTACATGTGTCTTTGTAGTAGACTAATTTATAATCCTTTGGGTATATACCCAGTAGTGGGATGGCTGGGTCATATGGTACATCTAGTTC
>NW_022143611.1:0-26040 GCF_007565055.1 Rhinopithecus roxellana
GAAGTTCCAGGCTTTAATTTTCTGCTCTCTGTCCCTTTCAATGAAGCTGTCTGTGATTTTTTAGATATAATCTTCTGTAAAAATATTTTTTGTCTCCTTGAACCTTACTGAGGTTCACTCTGTTAAACAAAAGCCACAGTCACAAATTGCTTTGAGGTAACTCTTTCTCCGCTATGGGCTTCTATTAAAAGAGCTGAAGGACAACTTCCATAAACTTTTTAAAGGCCTTATTATTTGATTGAAGGAATCTGTGGATCTACGTATTTCTGCTATATTCCGTTGGTCACACAGACTAATCGTAGTTTCATGTAGGAAGAGGCTACGTAAGAGTGTGAATACCATTTGGGAGCTGTGATCATCTCGAACTTTGACTACTATAATGTTTGAAAGCTTCCCAAATAGGGCATGTCGTACGTTTGTTGTTAAATGTTATATCCTAAAGGTTTGTTGAGTGCCTATCTCTGCTTTGAATTTTTAAAAGTAGATATCTTTAATTAGTCACATACTTTATGAGTCATGTGTACTAGTCAGAGTTCTCTAGAGAAACAAAACCAATAGAATAGATGTGTGCATGTGTGTGTGTATATGTGTGTGTGTGTGTGTGGAAGGGAGATAAAAAGAGAGGGAGAAATTGATTTTAAGTAATTAGCTTATGCAGTGATATGACTTCTCCGTGTCCCCATGCAAATCTCATCTTGAATTGTAGCTCCCATAATTCCCACATGTTGTGGGAGGGACCTGGTGAGAGATAATTATATCATGGGGGCAATTTCCCCCGTACTATTCTCGTGGTAGTGAGTAAGTCTCACGAGATCTGATGGTTTTATCAGGGGTTTCTCCTTTTGCTTGTCTGTCATTCTTTCTTGCCTGCTGCCATGAAAGATGTGCCTTTCACCTTCTGCCATGATTGTGAGGCCGCCCCAGCCACGTGGAACTGTGAGTCCATTAAACCTCTGTTTCTTTAGAAATTACCTAGTCTTGGATATGTCTTTATCGACCGTGTGAAAATGGACTAATACATGCAGTTTATAAAGGCTGGAAAGTTCAACCACAGGCCGACAGGCTGGAGATGCAGAATGCAGTGTCAATCTGTTCAGGCTACTATCGCAAAATACCATAGAGGGAATAGTTTATAAACAACAGAAATTTTTTTCTCACAGTTCTGGATACTGGGATGTCCAAAATTAAGGCAGATTTACTGTCTGGAGAGGGCCCACTTCCTGGTTTATAGAAAGTACTTTCTAGTTGTATTATCATATGTGGTCCTCACATAGCTCTCTGGGCTTCTTTTATAAAAGCCCCGATCCCATTCATAAAGGCTCCCACCTTATGACCTAATCACCTCCCAGAGCCCCCCACTAATACCATCATTTTAGGCTTAGAATTTTAGCATATAACTTTTGAGAGGACACAAACCTTTAAACCATAGTATTCAAAGAAAAGCCAGTGCTGTGGTTCACAGGTCTGAATGCCATCTGCTGCAGAAGTCACCCGTGCTTGCAGGAAATCATTCTTTTGTTCTATTTAGGCCTTCAATTTACTGGATGAGGCCCACTCACATTATAGAGGGCGATTTCTTTACTCAAAGTGTCCCAATTTAAATATCAATCTCATCAAGAAGGACTCTCACAGAAACATCCAGAATGATGTTTGAACAAACATCTGAGTACCATGCCTAGTCAAGCTGACACATAAAATTAGCCATCACATCATAAAAGTACTATATTCATATTTAAGCAAGGAACTGAGATACAGTATTTTGACATAATGAGTTAGAATGGTTCATATCAATATCTATATGCATGATTTTCCTTTTAATTGAGGCTTACTTTCAGTTCCAGGGTGGTGGGAATGTAATTTTTAATCAAGTTCAGAGTGTAAAAAAGTAGCTTACAGTCAAATCTACTGTTGGGATTCAGACAGCGTGATTCTCAGATTAAAGGTGAGAAAACAGAAGCAAGTTTTTAAGACAGGCTTAGAAAGGGCCATAGGAGAAAATTACAAAAGATAAATAAAAACCTACACTATCAACCATCTTACCTAAAAGGATTGGGCATGCAGCAGAGAGTAGTGGATTCAGGTACAGTGAGATGGCAGGCATAGTGATCTATTATTGCATTTAATTCCCTTAGCACTTATTCTTAACCAGACACCGGGATCACCTTTGTTTTTAAGGATCTGCCTGGTTTGCTTGATGCTAACTAATTCTGTAACCCATATAACCATGTTTAGGCAATGGACTCTAGTCTCACACAACCTCTAGCCAGCTCTAATGAGGTATCCCTTCCTAGCACAAAGGGTTAAATGGTCCAGATAGTAAATATTTTCAGTGTTTAGGACCATATGGTCTCTGCTGCAACGACCCAACTCTGCCATTGTATCAGGAAAGCAGCCATAAACAATGTGTTAAAAGTGGCTGTTTTTGGCCCGGCGCGGTGGCTCAAGCCTGTAATCCCAGCACTTTGGGAGGCCAAGACGGGCGGATCACGAGGTCAGGAGATCGAGACCATCCTGGCTAACACAGTGAAACCCCGTCTCTACTAAAAAATAAAAAAACTAGCCGGGCGAGGTGGCGGGCGCCTGTAGTCCCAGCTACTCGGGAGGCTGAGGCAGGAGAATGGCGGGAACCCGGGAGGTGGAGCTTGCAGTGAGCTGAGATCCGGCCACTGCACTCCAGCCTGGGCGACAGAGCGAGACTCCATCTCAAAAAAAAAAAAAAAAAAGTGGCTCTTTTCCAATATACATTATTTATATCACCTGGCATCATGCAGGATTTATGTCCCAAAATTGCCCACTCCTGGTTGGTACAGTTATTAGAAGATACTTTGATGAGTATGTGCATGTAGTCTAAAGAGATCTCCTTTTACTTGGTTAAAGATACAATTATTTCAGAATTTTTAAAAATCCAGATAGATAGATTAGATAGATAAAAACCAACCCTATATCTCAGTTTTTACAACAAAGACCTGTTAGTATTTTCTCTTTTTACATATTATTCTTTGAGGCTTAAAAAAGAAGAAAAAGAAATGTAAATTATAGACAAAATAATGCTCCTTTTGATTAAAATCCCAAGTCATATTCTCTTTACCCTCCCTCCTCTTAAGACAATCAATGTGATAATTTTGATGAATATATTTTTACACTTTAAAAATATTTAAATGCAAATTTAAAAATATAAACATATCTAGAATATATCCATACATAATATATAGATTTTATTTATACATGTGGGCATGGTTATCTGCCATTTTTTTTATCTACAGCAATGTATACCCCCACCATTAGTATTTGTTTCCCCATGTCCTAGCCAACACTTGATATGGTCAAATTTTTAATCTTTGCCAATTTAGTGGATAAAATAAAATACAATGTTTAAACTGCTCAGTGGTTTTAATTCAATTTCATGTCATTGTTTACATACACATTTTCTGATTACAAATTAGTTTAAACTAAATGTCATGTGGTTTTGAATGGGTGGGCAGAAATAATGTGCCTCCCCATCCCATGCAACAAGATATCCCATGCCCCAGTTCCCAGAACCTATGAATATGTTATCATACATTGGTAAAGGGATTTTGCAGATGTGATTAAGGTTAAAGAGATTGAGACAGGAAGATTATCCTGCAGCTGGGTTTTCCCAATGTAATCATAAGAGCTCTTAAAAGCATAAAAGATGGCAGCAGAGTCAGAGAAATTCAATGCAAGAAGAACTCCATCCACCATTACTGGGTTTGAAGATGGAAAACAAATGCCACAAGCCAGGAAATGTGGCGTCCCCTAGAAGCTATAAGTGACTCTCAGTTTATAGCCTACAAGAAAACAGGAACTGCAATAACACAACCTCAAGGAATTAAATTTCACTAACAATCTGAAAGAGCAAGAAACGAATTCTCCCTTAGAGCCTCTAGAAAGCAATGCATCCTGCTGACAACTTGATGTTAGGGTGTTGAGAACTGTTCCAAACCACTGACTTCAAGACGTGTAAGATAATAAATGTTTTGCTTAAGCCATACATTGAGTGGTAATTTGTCATGACAACTATAGAGGTTTGACATTAATATTTACTTTTTCATGGCTACCTGTTCATATTTGAACATTTTTCTAGTGGGTGTTGAATTTTCTTATTAATTTGTAGTTTCTTGTGCATTTTGTTTAATAATCTCTTGTGTTATAGTCTCTATTACATGAGTTGCAAAAATCTCTCCATCTAGCACTTGTCTCTTAATTTTGATTATGGTTGCCTTAATATACAGATGGCTTTAATATAATGTGGTAAAATTTACCAAAATCCACTAAAGTTTATTTTTGTTGTCTGAAGAAAGTACTTTTTCTTTCATTGTTAAATGATAACCAGACTATACACTGATTTGATCAATAAGGAGACTTCTAGGTTGAGTACTGATCATGTAAATTGGTTCTTATCATTGCATATAATAAGATTCAGAGAAGGAGAGATGAGCAAAAGATGAAATTTCTGTTTGTAGTACTTTCCACACTTTCCACAATAACATTCAGTTTCCATTTTTTTTTATCTCAAACAATATAAAACTGACTTACTGGGGTCAAAAACCAGCAGAATATTACCAATTTTACATGATACAAAATATATATTCTCTGCCCAATTATTCAAATTATTTGATGGGATCTGATCAAGGTTTATAGTTTTTATATGAGTCATGAAAAATGTTTCACTTTATTTTATTTTTTGTATACTTTATGTTCTGGGATACACACCCTACAGGGAGTGTGGTGTTCCCTTCCCTGTGCCAAGTTGTTCTCATTGTTCACTTCACTAAGGAGTGAGAACATGTGGTACTTGGTTTTCTGTTCCTGAGTTACTTTGCTGAGAGTGACTGTTTCCAGCTTCATCCATGTCCCTGAAAGGACATGAACTCATCCATTTTTATGGCTGCTTGGTATTCCATGGTTGTATATGGGTCACGTTTTCTTTATCCAGTCTATCATTGATAAGCATTTGGGTTGATTCCAAGTCTATGCTATTGAGAACAGTGCTGTAACAAACATACGTGTCCATGTCTTTATGGTAGAATAATTTATGATCCTTTGGGTAGATATTCAGTAATGGAATTGCTGGGTTAAATCGTGCTTCCGGTTGAGGAAGGAATCACCACACTGTCTTCCACAATGGCTGAACTAATTCACACTCCCACCAACAGTGCAAAAGCATTCCTACTTTGCCACCATCCTCTCCGGCATCTGCTGTCTCCTGACTTTTTACTGGTCGCCATTCTAACTGGCGTGAGATGGTAACTCATTGTTGTTTTGATTTGCAATTCTCTAATGACCAGCAATGATGAGCTTTCTTTCATATGTTTGTTGGCTGCATAAGTGTCCTCTTTTGAGAAGTGTCTGTTCATATATTTTGCCCACTTTTTAATGAGATTGTTGGAATTTTCTTGTAACTTTGTTTAAGTTTCTCATAGATTCTGGATATTAGTCCTTTGTCGGATGGATAGATTGCAAAAATTTTCTCCTATTCTGTAGGTTGCCTGTTCACTCTTCTGATAGTTTCTTTTTACTGTGAAGAAGCTCTTTAGTTTAATTAGATTCCATTTGTCAATTTTGGCTTTTGTTGCCATTGCTTTTGGTGTTTTAGTCATGAAGTCTTTACCCATGCCTATGTCCTGAATGGTATTGCCTACCATTCAGGTAGGTTTCTTCTAGGGTTTTTATGGTTTCAGGACTTACATTTAAATCTTTAATACATCTTGAGTTAATTTTTGTATAAGTTGTCAGGAAGGGGTCCAGTTTCAGGTTTCTGCATATGGCTATCCCAACACCGTTTATTAAACAGGGAATCCTTTCCCCACTGCTTGTTTTTGTCAGGTTTGTCAAAGACCAGATGGTGTTGATGTGTGGCTTTATTTCTGAGGCCTCTGTTCTGTTCCATTCGTCTATATATCTGTTTTGGCACCAGTACCATGCTGTTTTGGCTACTGTAGCCTTGTAGTATAGTTTGAAGTCAGGTAGCGTGATGCCTCCAGCTTTGTTCTTTTCACTTAGGATTGTCTTGGCAATGTAGACTCTTTTTTGGTTCCATGTAAAATTTAAAATAGTTTTTTCTAATTCTGTGAAGAAAGTCAATAGTAGCTTGATGGGGATAGCACTGAATCTATAAATTACTATAGGCAATATGGTTATTTTCACAATATTGATTCTTCCTATCCATGAGCGTGGAATGTTTTTCCATTTGTTTGTGTCCTCCCTTATTTCCTTGAGCAGTGGTTTGCAGTTCTCCTTAAAGAGGTCCTTCACATCCTTGTAAATTGTATTCCTAGGTATTTTATTCTCTTTGTAGGAATTGTGAATGGGAGTTCACTCATGATTTGGCTATTTGTCTGTTATCGGTGTATAGGAATGCTTGTGATTTTGCAGCACATTGATTTTGTATCCTGAGACTTTGTTGAATTTGCTTATCAGCTTAAGGAAATTTTGGGCTGAGATGATGGGGTTTTCTAAATATACAATCATGCCATCTCCAAACAGAGACAATTTGACTTCCTCTCTTCCTATTTGAATATGCTTTATTTCTTTCTCTTGCCTGATTGCCCTAGCCAGAACTTCCAATACTATGTTAAATAGGAGTCGTGAGAGAGGTCATCCTTGTCTTGCACTGGTTTTCAAAGGGAATGCTTCCAGCTTTTGCTCATTCCGTATAATATTGACTGTGGGTTTATCATAAATAGCTCTTATTATTTTGAGATATGTTCCATCAATACCTAGTGTTTGGGACATTTTAGCATGAAGAGGTGTCAAATTTTATCAAAGGCCTTTTCTGCATCTATTGAGATAATCATGTGGTTTTTGTCATTGTTTCTGTTTATGTGATAGATTGTATTTATTGATTTGTGTATGTTGGAGCAGCCTTGCATCCCAGGGATAAAGCTGACTTGACTGTGGTGGATAAGCTTTTTGATGTGCTGCTGGATTCAATTTGCCAGTATTTATTGAGGATTTTCGCATCGATGTTCATCAGGGATATTGGCCTGAATTTTCTTTTTTTGTTGTATCTCTGCCAGGTTTTGGTATCAGGATCATGCTGACCTCATAAAATGACTTAGTCAGGAAGTCCCTCTTTTTCTATTGTTTGGAATAGTTTCAGAAGGGATGGTATCAGTTTCCATTTGTACCTCTGATAGAATTCGGCTGTGAATCCATCTGGTCCTGGGCTTTTTTTCGTTGGTAGGCTATAAATTACTACCTCAATTTCAGAATTTGTTATTGTTCTATTCAGGGATTCAACTTCTTCCTGGTTAAGTCTTGGGAGGATATATGTGCCCAGGAATTTATCCATTTCTTCTAGGTTTTCTAGTTTATTTGTGTAGAGATGTTATAGTATTTTCTGATGATAGTTTGTATTTCTGTGAAATCAGTGGTGATATCCCGTTTATCATTTTTTATTGTGTCTATTTGATTATTCTCTCCTTTCTTCTTTATTAGTCTGGCTAGTGGTCTATCTGTTTTGCAAATCTTATCAAAAAATCAGCCCCTGGATTTGTTGATTTTTTTTAAGGGTTTTTCATGTCTCTATCTCCTTCAGTTCTGCTCTGATCTTAGTTATTTCTTGTCTTCTGTTAGCTTTTGAATTTGTTTGCTCTTGCTTCTCTACTTCTTTTAATTGCGATGTTAGCTTGTCAATTTTAGATCTTTCCTGCTTTCTCCTGTGGACATTTAGTGGTATAAATTTCCTTCCAAACACTGCTTTAGCTGGTGTCCAGAGATTCTGGTTTGTGTGTCTTCTTCCCATTGGTTTCAAAGAACATTTTTATTTCTGCCTTCATTTCGTTATGTAGCCCGTAGTCATTCAGGAGTAGGTTGTTCAGTTTCCATAGTTGAGCAGTTTTTGAGTGAGTTTCTTAATCCTGAATTCTTATTTGATTGCACTGTGGTCTGAGAGACTGTTTGTTATGATTTCCCTTCTTTGCATTTGCTGAGGAGTGCTTTACTTCCAATTATGTGCTCAATTTTAGAATAAGTGTGACGTGGTGCTAAGAGAATGTATATTCTGTTTATTTGGGGTGGATAATTATGTAGATGTCTATTAGATCCCCTTGGTCCAGAGCTGAGTTCAAGTCTGAATATTCTTGTTGATTTTCTCTCATTGATCTGTCTGATATTGACAGTGGGGTGTTTTAAATTCTCCCACTATTATTGTGTGGGAGTCTAAGTCTCTTTGTAGGTCTCTGTGAACTTGCTTTATGAATCTGGTGCTCCTGTATTGGGTGCATATATATTATGATAGTTAGCTCTTCTTGTTTCATTGATCCCTTTACCATTATGTAATTCCCTTCTTTGTCTTTTTTTATATTTGTTGGTTTAAAGTCTGTTTTATTAGAGACTAGGAATGCAACCCTGCATTTTTTTTTGCTTTCCATTTTCTTGGTGAATTTTCCTCCATTCCTTCATTTTGAGCCTACTTGTGCCTTTCCACATGAGAAGGGTCTCCTGCATACAACACACCGATTGGTCTTGACTCTTTATCAAATTTGCCAGTCTGTGTCTTTTAATTGGGACATTTAGCCCATTTACATTTAATATTAATATTGATATGTGTGAATTGATCCTGTCATTATGATGCTAGCTGCTAATTTTGCCCATTTGTTAATTCAGTTTCTTCATAGTGTTGATGGTCTTTACAATTTTTGCAGTGGCTGGTACTGGTTTTGCCTTCCATATTTAGTGCTTCCTTCAGGAGCTCTTGTAAGTCAGGCCTGGTGGTGACAATATCTCTCAGCATTTGCTTGCCTGTAAAGGATTTGATTTCTCCTTCACTTACGAAACTTAGTTTGGCTGGATACTAAATTACTGGTTGAAAATTATTTTCTTTAAAGAATGTTGAACGTTGGCCCCCACTCTCTACTGGCTTGTAGGGTTTCTGCCCAGACATCCACTGTTAGTCTGATGGGCTTCCCTTGTGGGTAACCTGACCTTTCTGTCTGGCTGCCCTTAACATATTTTCCTTCATTTCAACCTTGATGAATCTGACAATTATGTGTCATGGGGGTTGCTCTTCTCAAACATTATCTTTGTGGTGTTCTCTGTATTTCTGAATTTTAATGTTGGCCTATTTTGCTAGATTGGGGAAGTTCTTCTGGATTATATTCTGAGAGTGTTTTCCAACTTGATTCATTTTCCCCATCACTTTAAGATACACCAATCAAACATAGGTTTGGTCTTTTCACGTAGTCCTATAATTCTTGGAGGGTTCATTTGTTTCTTCTAATTCTTTTTCTCTAATCTTGTCTTCATGCTTCTTTCATTAAGTTGATCTTCAATCTCTGATATTCTTTCTTCCATTTGATCAATTCACCTATTGATACTTGTGTATGCTTCACGAAGTTCTTCTGCTGTGTTTTTCAGCTCCATTGGGTCATTTATGCTCTTCTCTAAACTAGCTATTCCAGTTAGCAATTTTTCTAACCTTTCTTCAAGGTTCTTAGCTTCCTTGCATTGGTTTAGAACATGCTCCTTTAGCTCAGAGGAGTTTGTTATTATCTACCTTTGGAAGCCTACCTCTGTTAGTTTGTCAAATTCATTCTCTGTCCCATTTTGTTCCCTTGCTGGGGAGGAGTTGTGATCCTTTGGAGGAAAAGAGGTATTCTAATTTTTGGAATTTTCAGCCTTTTTGTGCCTTTTTTTTTTTTTCTGCTTTTGATCATTGATGTTGGTGACCTTCGGGTGAGGTTTCTGTGTGGACATCCTTTTTGTTGATGTTGATGCAATTCCTTTCTGTTTGTTAGTTTTCCTTCTATCAGTCAGGCCCTTCTGCTGCAGGTCTGCTGGAGTTTAATGGATTGATGGAGGCCCACTTCAGACCCTATTTTCCTGGGTATTAGCAGCAGAGGCTGCAGAACAGCAAAGATTGCTGCCTGTTCTTCCTCTGGAAGCTTCGTCTCAGAGGAGCACCCGCCAGATGCCAGCTATAGCTCTCCTGTATGAGGTGTCTATCATCCCCTTCTGGAGGGTGTCTCCCAGCCAGGAGGCATGGGGGTCCGGGACCCACTTGAGGAGGCAGTCTGTTCCTTAACAGAGCTCGAGCACTGTGCTGGGAGATCTGCTGCTCTCTTCAGAGCCAGCAGGCAGAACATTTAAGTCTGTTGAAGCTGCACCCACAGCTGGCCCTTCCTCCAGATGCTGTGTCCCAGGGAGATAGGAGTTTGATTTACAAGCCCCTGAGTGGGGCTGCTGCTTTTCTTTCAGTGACACCCTGCCCAGAGAGGAGAAATCTAGAGGGACATTCTGGCTACAATGGCTTTGCAGAGCTGTGGTGGGTTCCACTCAGTTAAAACTTCTCAGTGGTTTTTTTTACGCTGTGAGAGGAAAACAACCTACTCAAGTCTCACTAATGGCGGATACCCTACCCCTGACCAAGCTCAAGTGTCCCAGGTTGAGTTCAGACTGCTGTGCTGGCAGTGAGAATTTCAAGCCAGTGGATCTTCACTTGCTGGGCTCCATGGGAGTGGGATCTGCTGAGCTAGACCACTTGGCTCCCTGGCTTCAGCCCCCTTTCCAAGGGAGTAAATGGTTCTGTCTCACTGGCATTCCAGGCACACTGAGGTACAAAAAAAAAAAAAAAAAAAAAAACTCCCACAGCTAGCTCAGTGTCCGCCCAAATGGCTGCCCAGTTTTGTGCTTGAAATCCAGGGCCCTACTGATATAGACACCTGAGGGAATTTCTTGGTCTGTGTGTTGCGAAGACCATGGAAAAAGCGTTGTATCTGGGCTGGAGTGCACTGTTCCTCAGGGCTTCCCTTGTCCAGCGGAGGGACTTGCCAATCCCTTGCCCTTCCTTCCCTTGCCCCACCCTGCTTCAGCTCACCCCTCCGTGGGCTAAGCCCACTGTCTAAACAGTCCCAATGAGATGAATTGGGACCTCAGTTGGAAATGCAGTAATTACTGACCTTCAGTGTTGATCTCACTGGGAGCTGCAGACCAGAGTTTTTCCTATTCAGCCATCTTGCCAGCCACCATCACTTCACTTTAAGAATGAAAATTTCCACACTAGATTTAACCATTGCATAGATTATTAGAATAGTTATAAAGAGCAAATTCAAAGTTACCATTAAAGAATTTGCAGAGAAATGTGCACCATTGTCAGGCAAGGTATCTCTCAGAGACATCTACGTGGTTCCTTGGCTTTAAGTCACGCAGCCTGCAAGTAAAGCTGGAGTTGTAGAAAATTAAAATAGCTTTTTGCCTGGCCTGAGTATCTTACCTAAACCATATTTGTGTATTACTACTATTAGGCCATCTTGTAATTTTCCATAGCAGATTTTTCCCGGGTTTCTAGTTCATTTTTCAGCCTATGTTCTTCTAGGTAGCTTCTTCTTTTCTGCCTTGCATGGATACAAAGAGCACCAGAGCTGGTGTTAGCATAGTGTCCAGCTGGAACATCTTTGCATTCTTGCAGGGGTTGCAGGCTATCATTACTTCAAAACTGGCTTTAGATTTTTTGTGTCATTGTTATTACTGCTGCTGCTGCTGTTTTTTTTTTTTTTTTTTTAATTGAAATCAGGAAACGAGAGCAACTGAATCCAACACTCGGCCTTGCTGACTGCTTGGTAGACAGTGACCTTCAGCCTCTCTCACACAACATCATATGATACTGTGTGGATTCAGGAATGTAAATACAATTTCTGTATCTAGCACGATCTTTTATATATTAAATCAGTGGGAGGCAGAGGCTAGGAAGAGCTTTCTATATTTAATGAAGTCCTTTGTTATCTAAGGATGTGATCCAGGAAATACCTAATACATTTGCTTCAAAGTCTAAATTTTGTGGTGGCAGATGGGATTAGGCTAAGAATACCCAGAAGTCAGTTCTCTTTCTGAGGAAATAATAATGATGATGAATATTGTTATTACAATGATTTATTTCATCAAGGCTCTAAGTTTTTTATTAATCAGAGTTACAGCTTGATATAATTTCAGGGCAGAAATAGACCTCTTTTCCCCACAGCTGACAAAGATTTCTTAGTTAAAATTAAAGCATATTTTAATCATGAATTTCTTCCACAGGTTAGACAAAAGGGAAAGGTTAGCCAGAATATAGTTAGAAACCAGTACACAATTCATTTATTTGAGATTGTTTAACATTATCAAATCAGTCAAATATCATTTAGTCTACTCATCAGTGAATCAATAAGCAATGGCAATCTTGAAGACTTAATGGGTGAATTGAAGAACATTCATTTCAGTGTTCTCAAGTATGTTCTACAGAACCTTTCTCCCTATGATACTCTAAGGAGAAAAAAATAGTTCTGTAGTCAGATATGCATTTGAAAACTGGTCTGTCTATATAAAATAGATAGATTGTGTGTGTGTGTGTGTGTGTAGACAGAGAGAGAGAGAGAGATACACACTACATGTATGTAGTCATGGTCCACATTAGCATTTAAAGGTTCTGAGAAGTGCTACAATAAAGAAACCTGTATTACTCTTCAAACTAGTTTTTTCCCAAATTTACTTGATCACAGACCTTTTGTCTTGAATAATGAATATTGATATATTTTAAAAGTACATTTCCAGAAAATATATACTGTGAAACTCTGATTTACTTATTACATATTTGCAAGATCAGGATTCTAAAGATTTAAATTATTGTTTTAGATTTAAAAATATATATATTGTTTTAAATTCTATTCATGATCCATATAGAATGAAGATAATATATGCCAAAAATATGTTTGCTTCCTCCCTTTCTTTTTCAAAAAATGTTATTCCAAGGATGAAATTGGCCACATCTCTTACACTGCTCTCTACCACTTTAAGTTAGGGGAAGAAAATGACCTTTTTTCTTCTTTAAAAGAAAGGAAACAAACAAAAAAGAAGTCTACCAAATATATCCCAATCTGTTTACCAATTATACATAATGGTGAGTCACTTTTTTCCCTATGAACAACATAATTACCAATGCATAAGCACAAAATTTGTCTGCTTTTAATCAAGAATCTCAACTCTGCCAGAATATTCTCAGGTATCATTTTATTAATGCTATGACTAGGCTTTTTAAAGAGGACAAGCTATATATATATATATATATCTCCTTGTTTTTCTTTTTAGAATCAGATTTGAAAATATAGTTTAGATGCCAGACACTAAAATAGAATTTTTATGTGCATGACTATCATAATCGATATACACAAACTTATCTCTCTCCAAATTACAGAGAAGATGAGCCCAATTAGGAAGAAAATTATGATTGCAGTCTTTTCCATTGCATGAAGTCATTTTTTTTGAAATTTCAAACACATTACAAAAGAAGTTAATAAAGAACATTTTTTTCATTCATTCAAAAACTGTTTATTAAAGCATAGACACAATTATAAGGCAGTATGTTAAATATTACTTGAATGTGTAATTAAAAGAGACAATGATGGTTGTATCCCAGGTTCTTGAAATTACCATGTAGCTACAAAGGTACAGGATGTTCCAAATGGGTATCATTATGTGGAAGACACTATATGAAAACTTCCTGTCCAGGTTTTGGCCTGCAATTTCATTTTTCCTTTTTTTTCTCCATTGACCTAAGCCCTAATTATATTCAATTTTTTTTCCCTTCAACTGTTATCTTAAGTTCAGGTGTTCATGTGTAGGATGTGCGGGTGTGTTACATAGGTAAACATGTGCCATGGAGGTTTGCTGCACAGATCATCCCATCACCTAGGTTTTATCCCCAGCATTCATTAGCTATTCTTCCTGATGCTTTCCCTCCCCCCAGTGCCCTGATAGGCCCCAGTGTATGTTTTTCCCCAAAATTTGTCCATGTGTTCTCATGATTCAGCTCCTACTTATAAGTGAGAACATGTAGTGTTTGGTTTTCTGTTCTTGCATTAGTTTGCTGATGATAATGACTTCCAGCTTCATCCATGTCTCTGCAAAGGACATGATCTCATTCCTTTTTGTGGCTACATAGTATTCCATAATGCATATGTGCCACATTTTCTTTATCCAGTCTATCATTGGTGCACATTTTGGTTGATTCCATGTCTTTGTTATTGTGAATAGTGCTTCAATGAACATATGTATCCATGTATCTTTAAAATAGAATGATTTATATTCTTTTGGGTATATACCCAGTAATGGGATTGCTGGGCCAAATGGCATTTCTGCCTCTAGATCTTTGAGGAATGGTCACTGTCTTCCACAAAGGCTGAACTAATTTACACTTCTACCACCAACAGTGGAAAAGTGTTCCTTTTATTCCTCAACTTTGCCAGCATCTGTTTTTTTTTTATTTGTTTGACTTTTCAATAATGGCTATTCTGACTGGTGGGAGATAATATCTCATTGTGGTTTTGATTTGCATTTTTCTAATGATCAGTGATGTTGAGCTGTTTTTCATACGTTTCTTGTCCACATGTATGTCTTTGAAGAAGCTGGCCTGCAATTTCTTTATGCTTTCCTACTTTGACACATTGGGCTTAATCATTTGTGAACTTGGACTGGAACAGAGAAAGAGAGCAACATCCTCAGTCCCCAACATGATTTTGGCCTCCAAAATTATACCATTTTAATGAGTAGTACAGTCAGTCACAAAGGAAAGAAAATCTTTTTTTTTTTTTTTTTTAACAAAATACAAAGACGTAATTTAACCAATCTACTTCTCACCTTCCTTCAACTGGATCTGCTCTAATTCTGCCAGGTCTTTCTTCCAATTGTTTAAGTTTCTTGTGGTTTGAAGATCTCCTCCAAAATGAGAGAAAGTCACTCTCTATATTTCTCAAGGATTTCAAGAGAGAAGAGTAAACTAAATAAATGTCTAAACAGTGAAATGGCCACTTAATGAGGAAGATAGACTTCCTTGTTTCTTAGTCTGAAAACTCTGCTACCTACCACTATGACCTATTTATGTCCTTCAAACTAGAATTATAAATGGGGAAGTGGAAGGTCATTGAGTTTCACTGAAGGTCATATGGATCTGTGTGTCCCTTTAGGGAGCTTATATTATTCTAAGAGTAGTTAGCACTTGTCAAATGAGGCTACACTTCAGATTCTATAAATAAAAATGAGTCTCAAGCCCCACTCCAGACATTCATATTTTTCTATAATGCATTCAGGTGATTTCTAAATCTGCAATTTTTGCTGTAACAGACATTGAGTTGCCCTGGTAACTTGAATATAAAACACACTACTACGACAGTCACCAAGGAAGTCCAGAGAATAATACCAGTGCATCATATCTGAGCAATTAACAAAAATGTTGGCTTCTTGAGGACATCAAATAACCCAAACCAAGCTCAAGACTAAACCCTAGAGTGGTTAAGGAACTTGAGAATCCGATATAGCTAGTACTGGAAATACAATCATGTGTTCCTGAGATAATGGCTAAGAGATATGACAGCTTCAGTAACACTTTCAAAAATGCTTTACATTAAGGCCTCCAAACAGAGTAATAAGACACGGGATCCAAAAAACATATGCACAAGGCTATTTTTATTCAGAGTCCTTGTTTGCAGGAAATAGAATACCACTCAAAGTATCTTGAACCAAAGCAGATAATTCATTAGAAACAATCAAAAGTTACCTCATAAAACACAGGGCAGACAATATGTAGTCAGGCTTTAATAAGAACTAGAAAGGATCAAGGGACTTGGGTAACATTCTCTTTTTCTTCTTAGTGCCAAATATCTTATCTTTGCTTTCTTTGTGGTCTTGTATTTGTTTCTAAGACCAGTATTATTTACTTCTCCATGTCCAAGACATATCCTCTCTTTTTAAATGTCCACAGTGATGCACCAATGTCACAAAACCCCAGTTCTATGTATTTAAGAAAGATAATTTGATTGGCTAGCTTGGGTCACATGCTCATCAATGGTTGTGTCACCCATGAACATAAAAGAAAAGCATGCCTACAGCTACCCTTACGTGTAAATGGGAGTGAGTGTTAGAGGTAGTGCTTAGATAAAGGGACATAATTTGTCCAGTTTCAAAAGAAAAAAAATCAATATTCTGCAGTATGATTTATAGCAAATTGCATAATATCAATTTATTTTTAATTTGGATCAGTGGAGTTGTGGTTCACAGGCTATTAATCCAATGATATTGAGGCAATCCAACCTCATATGCTAAAAATAATTTGCCACTTAAGCTAAGTAAACATGTTTTCAACAAGTAACATTCTTGTAAATTTAGCTTTTATATCAAACATTCGTACCCCTGAAGTTATGTCAACTAACCTTCCAACAACAGTAAAAAAATTCAAAATTATAGGAAAGTCTTTTATCATTGTGGCAAACAGACTTAAAAGTTAAAATTTCTAATGACAAGACACAAAATACATATGATTCTACATAAATACTTTGTAACTGATATATACACCTTTGTTAGCCTCTTCTCTTATCAACATAAATGAGGGCTTATTGTTAACCCAGTGATTTTTATTTTCAAAATCACTTGTATTTTCTCAAAATTTCTTTCAACTAAGTTTCTCTCAACCTACTTTTAATCAAGGAAAATTAAAGATATTTGGGACTACTAGTTTTTAATTTTGTAAATGTTACACCAAAAAGTATTTACAGCATGTTATCCACAAAAGAAAGAAGGATGAATTGCCTATATCAAGAATGTTAAACAGACAAGGACCTAAGTAAGTCATGTCAAGTTTTACAAGTGGTGGGAAACTTAATTAGCCCAGACCAAGCAAAGAAACTAGACTTTGAGTATAGTGCTAGAGCTCAAAATAAGGCCCTACGAGTCTTTGTAATTATTCAAGTGGGTGTATGGAAGAAAAAAATAAAATAAAATTCACTAAATGCAAACACTACACTGAGCATAATTTAAACTCATTCATAATTAATGGCCTCTGTATCTTCAATATGAGCATCAATTCTTACTGACTTGACAAACTAATAGTAAATAATTCAAGATGGTAAAATAAAAGATACAATTCCATTCTCTAATCTGCCTCTTTCCATAATGTATCCTACAACAGGAAAACCAGAAGTTCTTTAAATCTGTAGATGAGAGTACTGAAGGATAACATGAAAACGTGAACAACTGACTCATAATGCTAATGCATTTTTACTTTCTAATATTGAACGGGACAGGAGGCTCACACCTGTAATCCCAGCACTTATGGAGACCGAGGTGGGTGGATCACTTGAGGTCAGGAGTTGAAGACCAGCCTGACCAACATGGTGAAACCCTGTCTCTACTGAAAATGCAAAATTAGCCCAGCTTGGTGACACACACCTGGAATCTCAGCTACTTGGGAAGCTGAGGCAGAAGAGTTGCTTGAACCCAGAAGATGGAGGTTGCAGTGAGCCAAGATCGCACCATTGCACTCCAGCCTGGGCAACAAGAGTAAAACTCTGTCCTCCTACCAACAACAACAACAAAAATAATAAAAGAAAGAAAGAGGACAGGAACTTCTGGAACCTAAAATGTAAATACATTATATAAATATAATGTAAATACTGTATTTAGATTAATATAATGTATTTATATAATATAATGTAAATACAGTATTTACATTATATTAATGTAAATTCCAGTATTAATATTACATTAATACTGTAGTAATACCGTATTACATTTATATAATTATATATAATTACATTTATATTTATTACATATGTAATTGTACGTATTTTATTATTTTAATAGCATATATAATAGTTTTGAGGCACTAGAGTGAACGTTGTGAGTTAGCTGGGATGTAGTGACACTAGAGTGAAGAAATATATCTTATATGGGGGATATTTCCTTAGTGTTAATATTACTGTAAGTAAATCTATGGTATAGTTCTAAATTAAAAACCTAATACCTCTTGACAAATTTCAGTGTCAAAATTTTAGGAACATTATGAGACTGTCTATATAATGCATATGACAATTTTTAAGAGGAAAAGTAAATAGTTCACAGAGTTCACCCAGAAGGAAAGTCACCAAGGAGCTGCCATGGGAAGTTGCTTCACTGATGATTCAAAACTGCAGCAAGTTCACAGATGTTTGGTCTCTGATAAGAAAGAGGTGCCAGTTATAATTTGCCTGAGGTGACCTTTTAAAATCACGTCAAGTCCCAAAGAACTCCACCATTTGGATGGTTGCTGGCTCTAAGATGTGGATCTGAAGTAGGCATAAAAAGTAAACCAGGATTATTTTAAGCAGTTGCAAATTATTCTTAATTTGTAAGAATCATTTTTTGACTCCCTGGTTTAGACCCTTTACCCTCTTTATGTGGTTCCTAATCTCCTGGGTAATACTAAACATTGGCCTTTATGGTGACTCTCGTCATAAGCCCACTTACACAAAGAACAAGGAGAATGAGCCTCTGTTCATTTCCTAGTCTCAAATGTCTTCTAGAGGAAGAATCATGTCTGTGGAACAGGACACATGATATATGATAGACAACTACACAATTAATTGTCTACATCTCATTCTAGCAAAGTTATTTGGGAGAAACAGTAGTTATGTCCTGTACCTGGGAACTCTCAAGCACACAAGAACAGAAGGACTTTTTACATAAAATACCTTCTAGCCCATAGAACAAAGCTCTCCCCAGATTATTTTCAGGCATTCAACAAAGACAGAACTAGCTAGACAATATGTGGCTCCAGTATTAACTACCATTTATTTCTTTTTATTGTTCTCAATAATAATATTTTTCATAGCACACTGGTCCCGTATTCAATAATCAAGATGGATATATTGCTCATGTCAACCCTTACTGAAATTTAACCCTCACTGGATAAACCCCATTGTGTTCTTGAGTCACTCCACTCTTTCAGTCAAAGAAACAAAGAAACAAAACCCAAGACATTCCATGGTTTTTCCCACTTTGCCTCCTATTTTGACTGCTTTCCCCAAAATCCTTGGAGATCTACTTCCTTATTTTCTGGATGCATTGAAAATCTATTTTATCCTTGCTAACTACTCAAAATATGTTTTCCTTTTCCTATAATTAATCAATAAGGTCAATCCAACAGTATCGGTATTTTTTAATTGCTTAATTTTGAATTTCAAATTCAATTAGCTCTAAAAATATTAGTAATGATGGTTTTCATCTTAATGTTATTAAACACACACAGACAGAGTTGGCTAGAAGTTTTGTTTTGTTTGTTTTGTTTTGTTTTGTTTTGTTTTGTTTCGTTTTGTTTTGTGATGGAATCTCACTCTGTTGCCCAGGCTGGAGTGCAGTGGAGTGATCTCAGCTCACTGCAAGCTCTGCCTCCTGGGTTCACACCATTCTCCTGCCTCAGCCTCCCGAGTAATGAGCACTTTTTGGCCTCATTTTCTTTCTTCTCCCTTATCTAACAAAATATGGTGTATTCTGATAGGTTGTACTTGCAAAAACAACATAATGAATCATTTTCAAAATGATGATTTCTCATTTTGGCTATAATAGGAATGCTCTCTGCACAATCTTAATATAATAACTTATTTTAAAACCCAAATCATCCATATTATATATAATAATATTATGTTACTAAAAAATAACACCACATTTGGCCAAATTGTCAATAATAAAATTATAATTTTAAGTTTGTGCACAACGAAAATATAATTGAATTTCAGAGTTGACTAAAACCAGAATATAAAAACTGACACTGGATAATCTTAAACTATAGTAAGCTGAATAATGACCCCCAAAGATGTTAACATTTGAATCCCCAGAAGTTGTCAATATGTTGCTTTATGTAATAAAAGAAGTTTTGCAGAAGTGATTAACAGATTTTGAGATGGGGGAATCACCCTGGATATTAAAGGTATTCCCAGTGAAATCACAAATGCCCTATAAAATGGGAGGCAGAGATATTTGACTGAAGAGAAGGTGATGTGACAACAGAAGCAGACAAGGAAGTGATTTGTGGCAAACAAGTGGCCTTCAGCTGCCTCTGGTAATTGGAAGAGGCAAAGAACAAGTTCTCTCCTCTTGCCTCTGAAAGGAACCAGTCCTGCTCACTCCTTGATTTTAGCCAAAAGAGACTCCTTTTGGGCTTCTGACATCCAGCACTGTGAGGGAATCACTTTGGTTTGTTTTGAGTCCCTAGGTTTGTAATATTATGTCAGAGCAGCAACAGAAAATGAATACCTGGAAGTGGGACACCTGCTGAAAGAAATATCCGAAAGGGTGGAAGTGACTGGAATTTGGTAATGGGAAGAGTCTGGAAGAATTATGGAGCAGAGGATGGAAAAGTATAAATTTTCTTGAAGAAACTATTAGTAGAAGTATGGTTGGTAGTGATTCTGACAGTGAGAACACACAAGGAAATGAGGGGCATGGTGAAGAAAGCCTATGTCACCTTAGAGAATCCCGAAATTATTAGAAACAGGCTGTTGATAGAAATAGGAATGATAGGCTGGGCTTGGTGGCTCACACTTGTAATGCCAGCATTTTGAGTGGCAGAGGTGGGCAGATAGCCTGAGGTCAGAAGTTTGAGACTAGCCTGGCCAACATGGTGAAACACCATCACTACTAAAACTACAAAATTTGCTGGGTGTGGTGGTGCATGCCTATAATCCTAACTACTCGGGAGGCTGAGGCAGGAGAATCGCTTGAACACAGAAGGTGGAGGTTGCATTGAGCCGAGATTGCACCACTGCACTCCAACCTGGCAACAAAGGGAGACTTTGTCAAAGAAAAAAAAAGAAGGAAAGAAAGAAGAAGAAAGAAAGAAGGAAAAGAAAGAAAGAAAGAAAGAGAAGGAAAGAAAGAAAGAAAGAAAGAAAGAAAGAAAGAAAGAAAGAAAGAAAGAAAGAAAGAAAGAAAGAAAGAAAGAAAGAAAGAGGAAGGAAGGAAGAGGAATATTGAAAGCACTGTTCATGAGATCTCCTAAGGAAATGAGAAACATGTCATCTAGAGGTGCTGCTTAGTTCATTCTTGCTACTTATAGTAAAATGTGATAGGAAATAATTAGACTGAAGTAATAGCTGTCAAGCACAAATAAAGTAGGGTCTGGTGACTGGGAGATTTCTCAGCCTATCCCAAGGTGCAAAAGATGCCAAACTAGAGAATCATCGTTAGGAAGTGACTTGGCTCTGGAGTGAAAGACAAGGGTGTGCTTGAACAACTTTTACTTGTGCCTCTGAAGTATCAAAAGGTCAAATTATTCAGTCATAAAGAGGGTTATTGATGAAATTAGGTGTGTGACTCATGGATTCCCTGTGCCACCTCAGCAGAAGACACTCCCTGACCCCCAAAACTTCATGTCTGTCTCACAGGCAAAATACATTCATCCCATTCTCAAGTCTTAAAAATTAAGCATCATTTCAAATCCAAATCTTATATAAGTGTGACCAGCTCAAAATTCTGAAATTTAAATCTTCTAAATTAAGCACAGAGGGGACTCTAGATATAATCCATCCTATGGTGAAATTCCTCTTGAAATTCTGACCTTCAGAACTCTGAGAGAACAAACGTGTCTTGTTTTAAGCCACTAAATTAGTGTTAATTTGCCACAGCAGCAATTAGAATACAATAAACCAGCTTTAAAACATTCAAAATTTCAGTACTTATATTTGGTGACCTCTGCAAACAATATATAAAAGAACTTGGATTTAATGAAAATTTGTGAAAAACCAGTATCAACATTGTCTAACAGAGTTCTTTTTTTTTTTTCTGACAGCAAAGAGAAGAAAATTATAGGCTAGTAGGAGTCAGTGAAGACATTCTGCCTTACAGGATGTATTTTCACCTTTGTTTAAATAGGAATTAAGATAGCTTTTAATTTCACTGTGTTCCTTTAGGTCAGAAACTTTTGGCAAGTTACATTCTCTGGTGCTTAGATTGTTGATTTGTAAAGGAAGGATAGTAATAATATATAATTTATCACATAACGATGGAGTCAAATAACATCATTTATAATATCTAAAATAGCAACAATGTGAATCGCTTATTATTTTCAACTTCTTTTACTATTTCTTTATTATTATATTATTTTATTAGTGTTTAACCCCTGTTGATAAGAAAGGAAAAACAGGAAAAAAGTTTATTTTATTTTGGGTTTTATTTCATAAATATGAAGTAAAAAGTTGAAATAGTTTTTCATCATGCAAAAAATCCTTCAAAACATCATAAGTCAACTTATTTAAAAGGTTGTTTTTTCATTTTGTATGTTGATTGATAATTAAGGATAGACTTTGTGGCATTCTTATTTTAAGAAAACTTAGTTTATGACATCCCAGACCTACAGAACAAATTGGAGAATTAATATTTATTTGAAAAAGGAACCATCCGAGGGCTTCTTTGAATACCCACCAGTGGGAAAGCATTATTCATGTAAATAGAAAGTATGTATAATACAATTTTTGGGGGTTTTTATTTTTGAGACAGAGTCTTGCTCTTGTCGCCCAGGCTGGAATGCAGTGGCTCTATCTCCGCACACTGCAACGTCTGCCTCCTGGGTTCAAGCGGTTCTCCTGCCTCAGCCTCCCAAGTAGCTGGGACTACAGGCACACACTACCATGCCAGGCTAATTTTTGTATTTTCAGTAGAGACGGAGTTTCATCATGTTGGCCAGGCTGGTCTTCAACTCCTGACCTCAGGTGATCTGTCAGCCTCAGTCTCCCAAAGTGCTGAGATTACAGGCATGAGCAACTGCACCTGGCCTACGATATGTCATTTTTAAATAGCTACTCTGAAACTATGAACCATTCTCTGGAACAAAATTGATTTCATTTCCATAAATATCCGTTTTCTTTAATTTTGAGGAAAGTCCCATAATTTACACAAAGGCTATATTTAGCCCATAATGAATATTCATGAGAATGCATGTTATTAATAATCTTAGAGTTGTTTGCTTTATAAATCTGAATTATTTTTACATATACCTTTCAAAATATAAGCACTTTTTAAACGTATTTTCTACTTTGAATTAGGAAAATGTGTTTTAAGATAAAATTATTTTTATCAATTTAGTTTCAATTAAAAACAAATAGATCAAATAGGATACATATACATCACCTTCCCAAGCCCCTGATACACAGCAGGCATTTAAAAAGTAGAAAAAAAGTTGTAGTAAAATAAAAATGTACATGGATATTACATTATTATATCATTATTATTAATGTTATACTTTCAGGAAGGGCCAAAATATTGTATGAACCAAAGAGTCAAAGTTTTAAAGGAAATTTGTTTTATGTGGTATTTTAATTTAGCTTAACATATTTGATTTTAAAAAAATTAATTACACATTTTACAAATTCATAGTACCTAGGGGCTATGACATATACAAAACTATGGGAAAATGACATTTGTGTTTTTCTTTCCTAGAGAGCATAGGTCTTCCTTCCTCCCACTTTTTATTATGCATCACATATACACACAGGTGTAAATACATGTATATAATCAATTTATAGCATCTACTTGAGTATTGAACAGGAGATGGTACTGAGATTTGGCGAGGTGAGAATAACATTGGAAGCAAAATTAGAAATGATCAGGATAACACAGTAAAGTCATATCTGCTTAACTTATTCCTATATTCTTGCCATTAAAAATTAATAAATTACTTTTTAACTTAATAACTAAACCAACTACACACTACAACTTTTTTGTAAATTATAAACTTGGGAGTCTTCTTGTCACCTTCATTAATTATAATTATAATGTATCACTGCTGAATTTTAAGTAATATTAATAACAACATAATAAAATATCCTATATTTAGTCTTACTGTCCCTCATTTTTATTCACGTTTATAGTAGAACATCTGTTTCCTGACATTTGTAAGTGCCTACAGTAAAATAGGCTAACAAATGTCATTCAACACTTTGTATAACTAAAAGCACTAAGTCTAAAAATGTGTCATAATAAAACAAGGTGATATTTGCATCATTAAAAAAAACTACATAAGTGGTATAAACATAATCACTTTTAAAGGTCTTATATGACAAGAAAATACTTCAGCCTACCTTGGAACTTACATATAAAAATGATCCATTCTTAATGTACATAAAAAGTCACCCTAGAAGAAAGTGCACATTATAGTATACAGTAAGAATCTGACCCAACAAATAAAGAGTAATAGTGTTTCTAGAAGGAAAAAGTGGTTTATTCTAGCTTTCTATAAAGGGAAACAAATTGAATAAAATCAAAAGTAATGCCATTTACTTTTCCAATGTGTGTTTGCTACCTATACGTAAGGAATTATTAGAATAATGACACACATTTGTGTTGTTTTATAATGTCAATATATTTCACATTCAATGCTAACCTCTCAGCCATGCTTTAAGGTAGACAGTACAGATCTGAACCCCATTTTATATGTGAGGTCACTGAAATCCAAGGAGATTGAGTTCTAAAGTTATTCAGGGATGAAGTTGAAGTTGGAAGCTGCATTCAGTTTTCTCAAGCCAAGTTCCCCAGTCTGATTCTGAGACATTTATTAATAAATACTTCAATCCATGTACACATAATCATAAGGAAGAGACAACACATTTCCTATTAGAACCAGCCTTCTGGAGTTCTCTGAATGTTAATGAGATGAATAATGCTGAGGTTCAAAGGAATGCCAAGTAAATGTTACCACTCTTCTCTGACGAAGTCTGAAACAACAGAGAAGTAAGACAAAAGATTCTACAGTTAGGAACCAAAATATCACTTTTGTCACTAATACATTTGGAGAATGTGACTTGGGCATGTGCCAACAATGGATTTCCTACAATTGATGCCAGAATCAGAGCAACATAACCTCCGGTCACCCACAGCCTTGGACCACCATAAGCCTCTCCAGGGAACAAGGCCTTTGCATTTAAATGGATCACATGCTTAAGAGCATATGACTTCTGTAGGCAAGTAGATCCCACAAATAAGGAGAAAAGGAGCCAGGTTTTCATGCCTAGTTTTTTCCAGTACTCACCAACAGGTGTGCGAGGAAGTGGAGAGAGGCAGCGTAACCAACCAGTGGAGCTTCCCTGCTATTTGGAAGAAACCATCAGGAGTGGGAAAGAAATGTTTCTTCTCCCTAAAAATGTCAAATAATTGTGGTGACAAGAAATATATGTAAATACAGTTTAGACTTTCAAAATGTCCTGCCAAAAGTCATAAAATGTCCACATTTGCCATGAAAGGATATAGAAAATAATGTTAATGAAGAAATATAGAAGCCCTGAGATACAGATAGTTATTTCATTCAAGTGAGATATGGTGGAATCTCTTATTTACTGAAGCTGCAATCCCATTGATGTACAGTAAAATAATCTATAAAGAGAAACATACCTGATTTTTCCTGAAATCCCTTAAACTGATCTAAGGAAGGAGGTGTGCAGCTTACTAAAACAACTTGATGAGACTTAATATCATCTCCTAACTAGGTCTAGCTTTAAATGGATTGTGTTCCTCCTTTCTCCCCTGCCCTTGGAGGAGACACATAATGAATTTATTTACCTTGATATCTAGTTCTAACTCTTTAATGTAAGAGTAAGTCTTATATCCCATTAACCCCCAACTAGATTTTTAAGTATAAATCAAATTTCCCCTCTCTTCATTCACATATTGGAATGGCACAGATATTTAGCCCTTCGTACAACTTTTGCTAGAGCTGTGACTACAGATAGTTGAATTTATTGGTCCCCATTTGTATCATTTGAAAAAATTACAGCATCAGATAGCTTTGTCTTTAGCTTGGGTCACCCCTTAGATCATCTCAGTTATTTGCCAATTTCATTTTATGTATGTATGATATGGTTTGAATATATGACCTCACTACAAATCTCATGTTGAAGTGTAACCTCCAATATTGGAGGTGGAGCCTGGTGAGAGGTGTTTGGGCCATGGGGGTGGATCTCTTACCGCTTGTTGCTGTCTTCACAATAGTAAGTGAGTTCTTGAGAGATCTGGTTGTTGTAAAGGGTAACACCTTCTCTTCTCTGTTGTTCCTGCATTTACCATGTGACGTGCCTGCTCCAGCTTTGCCATCCACCAGAAGTAAAGGCTCCCTGAGGATGCCCCAGAAGCTGACCAGATGCCTGGGCCATGCTTCCTCTATAGCCTGCAGAAAGATAAGCCAATTAAACACTTTTTTCTTATAAATTACCCACTCTCAGGTATTCCTTTATAGCAGTACAAGAACAACCT
>NW_022143612.1:0-785 GCF_007565055.1 Rhinopithecus roxellana
GAGAGAGTCTCGCCCTGTCTCTCAGGCTGGACCGCAGTGACAGGATCACTGTAGCCTCCACCTCCCAGTTCAAGCAGTTCTCCTCCTCAGCCTCCTGTAGCTGGAAACTACAAGCTGGTGCCACCAAACAAACCTGGCTAATTTTTGCATTTTTAATGTTCTTGAAGTGAGAAGATTATGAAGACAGAAAGCAATTAGTGGTTGCCAGGAGTAGGAATAGTGGAGGGGAAGTGCAGGGAATGCAGAGGGGGATTTTCATGGTGGTGGAACAGTTCTGTATCTTGATTGTAGCGGTGGTTAAGGAGTCTACATCTGTGATAAATGGCATAGACCTAGACAAGTGACATTGTTAGATATTGTCCTACATTATACAAATAAACTTTGGAGGAAACTGAGTGAGGAGTCCATGAAACCTCTCTGTACCATCTTTGAAATTTCCTCTGAATCTATATTTCCACATAAAAGATTAAATTTTTAAAGTTGCTTTAGACAAAAATGTTAAATAAAATAATATTGATTGTATGTTGGCCTGGCAAACCTTTGACGCATTGAATAACTGGCACTCGAACCCATCCCAATGCACAATTGCCCCTGGCCAGGCCCTGTCCTAGGCTAGGTCACCTGCTGGAATATAGGACTCTGAACTCTCTCCTGCTTGGCTTTGGGGTAGAGATGCCAGATAAATATAGGACACCAGTTAAATTTAGATTTTCTGATAAAAGTAAACTTTTAGGTAGTATGTACCATACATATTTAGGACATACTTATACTAAAACTTATTTCTC
>NW_022143613.1:0-35559 GCF_007565055.1 Rhinopithecus roxellana
AAGAAAAAAAAAAAAAAGGAGAAGCTTTCTGAGAACTGCATTGTCATGTTTAATGCAACGTCACAGAGTTTACGCCAGTGTTGTTGGAGCCCTTTTCTTATGACTGTTTTCCGTGGATCCGAGAAAGTGATATTTTCAGATAGCTATTGAAGATGATAAGGGAGAAAGAAATATCCTCCAATAAGAAGCGGGAACCAGCTTTCTGATAAGATGCTTTGTGCTATGTGGACTTCATTCACCGTGTTCCGCATCCCCTCTTTCGCTGGAGCTTTTCCTAGGCACGCAGTTGGCGGCCTCCTCAGATGTGATGTCTGGATATCGTTTGAATCGCATGCTGAATAAGGAACTGATCCTCAAGAACTGCAGAGAGGCCTTCTAATAAACTTCTTTGTTGTTGGTGAATTCGAGACCCGATGTTCCATGCATGGTTTCCACTGAGAAACGTGCTATCATATGTTTTCGGGCAGAATGGGCAATAAGGACACGACGGTGGCGCTCCAAGAAAACAAATAACCTCGTCGTTACTAAAGAAGGAAGCTTTCTGAGAAACCGTTGTGATTGTTAATTCAAACTCACTACGTTTGCAGCTTATTTCGTGGGGGCCGTGACCCTAGACCTAAGTTTGTGTGGAATCTGAAAGAGCAGTATGCCCGACCCTTTTGAAAACCATGGGGCCAATGGAAAACATCTTCCAATAAAATGAGAAGAAGCTTTCTGAGAAACTTCTTTCTGATCTGTTGAGTTCATCCACAGAGTTTACAACCTCTGCCTCAAGAAGCAGTTTGCTAACACCTCTTTTCGTGGAATCTGCAAAGTGATATTTGGGAGCCTATTGGGGCCCATGTATAAAGGAAATATCCTCACATAATAACTAAAGAGAAGCTTTCTGAGAACTGCATGCCATGTGTGAATGCAACTCACAAGTTACAACACGTTTCTCTTCAGTGATCAGTTTTGTTAGCACAGTTTTTCTGGAAAATCTGCAATTAGATACTTCATAGCGCAATGAACTTACAGTGACAAAGGAAATCCACAGATGAAAACTAGAAGAAGCTTTCTTAAAACTTCTGGTGATTGTGAATTATCTCACAGAGTTACACTATGTTTCGTGAGCATCCTTAACACTGTCTTGAGGAATCTGAGAAGGGCTTTCTTGGATCACATTGAGGCCTACGCTGATAAAGGAAATTTCATACCGTTCAAAACGTGAAAGAAGCTTTCTGAAACTTCTTTCTGATCTGTGAGTTCATCTCACAGAGTTACAACCTCTGCCTCAAGAAGCAGTTTGCTAACACTCTTTTCGTGGAATCTGCAAAGTGATATTTGGGAGCTACTTTGGGGCCCATGGTGATAAGGAAATATCCTCACATAATAACTAAAGAGAAGCTTTCTGAAAACTGCATTGCCAGTGTGAATGCAACTCACAGAGTTACGCCAGTGTTTATTTGTAGCCGTTTCTTAGGACTTTTTCGTGAGATTCTGAGAAGTGATAATGTCGAATGCTTTGAAGAATAAAGGAACAAAGAAATATCCTCACAAAAGAAAGCGGAAAACTTTCTGAAACTCTCTTGATGATAGGTGAATTCATTCACAGTGTTCACACTTTCTGGGGAGTTTCCCAGCACTCATGTTGAGGAATCCAGAGTGGATGTCTTGGGATACGTTGAATCGCATGCTGAATAAGGAAATTATCCGTCAAAACGTGAGAGAAGTCTTCAGAAACTGCTTTTGTGGTGAATTTCAACTCACAGAGTTCACCTCATTGGTTCCATGAAAACTTGCTAGCAATTTTTCGCAAATCTGCAATAGGACACGGTAGCGCCAATGACCACAAATAAACTGTCTTACTAAAGAAAGAGCTTTCTGAGAAACGCTTTGTGATTGTGAAGCACTCAATAGTGGCAGCTGTATTTTGTCTGGGCCGTGGCTAGCCATTTGGTTGGAACTGAGAAAGATATTCCGATCCCTTTGAAAACAATGGGACAATGGAAACATCTTCCAGATAAATGAGAAAGAGCGTTCCAGAGAACTCTTTCTGATCTGTGAGTTCATCTCACAGGAGTTACAACCACTCTGCCTCAAAGAAGCAGTTTGCTAACACTCTTTGTCGTGGAATCTGCAAAGTGATATTTGGGAGCCTATTGGGGCCCATGGTGATAAAGGAAATCCTCACATAATAACTAAAGAGAAGCTTTCTGGAAACATGCATTGCCAGTGTGAATGCACTCACAGGTTACACAGTTTCTCTTCAGTGATCAGTTGTTTAGCACAGTTTTCTTGGAAATCTGCAATTAGATACTTCATAGCGCAATGAACATTACAGTGACAAGGAAATATCCACAGATGAAAACTAGAAAGAAGCTTTCTCTAGAAACTTCTTGGTGAGTGTGGAATTCATCTCACAGAGTTACACTTATGTTTCGTGGAGCAGTCCACAAACGGTCTTTGAGGAATCTAGAGGGCTTTTTGGATCACATTGAGGCCACGCTGATAAGGAAATTTCATCCTTCAAAACGTGAAAGAAGCTTTAGAAACTTCTTTCTGATCTGTGAGTTCATCTCACAGAGTTTTACAACCTCTGCCTCAAGAAGCAGTTTGCTGCAACACTCTTTTCGTGGATCTCTGCAAAGTGATATTTGGGAGCCTATTGGGGCCCATGTGATAAAGGAAATATCCTCACATAATAACTAAAGAGAAGCTTTCTGAGAAACTGCATTGCCAAGTGTGAATGCAACTCACAGAGTTACAGTTTTTTGTTGTAGCACGTTTCTTAGAACTGTTTCTGGAATCGAGAATTGATATGTCAGATAGCTAAGAATCAGAAGGAGAAAAGAATATCTCCAATGAAACTGAAAAGCTTTCTGAGAAACTCTCTTGTGATATGTTGAATTCATTCTCACAGAGTTCTACACCCTTTCTCGGGGAGAGTTTCCAGCACTAAACTGTTGAAGGAATCTCAGAGTGGATTCTGGGATATCTGACGCATGCGTGATAAGGGAATATCCTCAGAGAACCTGCAGAGAAGCGTATCACAGAACTTCTAGTGGGGTGAATGCATGCTCAACAGATGCCCATACATTGTTTCCTCTGAAAACTTGCTAGCAATTTTTTCGCAAATCTGCAATTAAGGACCACGGTGCGGCCAAGACCACAAAAACCTCAGACTAAAAGAAAGAGCTTTTGAAACGCTTTGGATGTGTGAATCACTTCACAAGAGTTCACTTATTTCGTGGGCGTGGCTAGCCTATTTGTGTGGAATCTGAGAACAAGTTTCCCTTCTTTGAAAACAATGGGCCAATTGGAAACAGCTTTCCCATAGAAAATCGAGAAAGAAGCTTTCTGAGAAAACTTTCTTTCTGATCTGTGAGTTCATCTCACAGGTTACAACCTCTGCCTCAAAAGCAGTTTGCTAACACTCTTTTCGGGAATCTGCAAAGTGATATTTGGGAGCCTATTGGGCCCATGGTGATAAAGGAATATCCTCACATAATAACTAAGAGAAGCTTTCTGGAAACTGCATTGCCAGTGTGAATGCAACTCACAGAGTTACCACGTTTCTCTCAGTGATCAGGTTTGTTAGCACAGTTTTCTGGAAATCTAATTAGAATACTTCATAGCGCAATGAACATTACAGTGACAAAGGAATATCCACAGATGAAAACTAGAAAGAAGCTTTCTTAGAAACTTCTTTGGTGTGTGTGAATTCATCTCACAGAGTTACACTTATGTTTCGTGGAGCAGTCCTTAACACTGTCTTTGAGGAATCTGAGAGGGCTTCTTTGGATCACATGAGGCCTACGCTGAAAAGGAAATTTCATCCTTTCAAAACGTGAAAGAAGCTTTATGAGAACTTCTTTCTGATCTGTGAGTTCATCTCACAGAGTTACAAACCTCTGCCTCAAGAAGCGTTTGCTACAACTCTTTCGTGGAATCTGCAAAGTGATTTTGGGAGCCTATTGGGGCCCATGGTGATAAAGGAAATATCCTCACATAATAACTAAAGAGAAGCTTTCTGAGAAACTGCAGCCAAGTGTGAATGCAACTCACAGAGTTACACGTTTCTCTTCAGTGATCAGTTTGTTAGCACAGTTTTCTCTGGAAATCTGCAATTAGATACTTCATAGCGCAATGAACATTACAGTGACAAGGAAATATCCACAGATAAAAACTAGAAAGAAGCTTTCTTAGAAACTCTTGGTTGTGTGAATTCATCTCACAAGTTACACTTATGTTTCGTGGAGCAGTCCATTAACACGTGTCTTTGGAATCTGAGAGGGCTTCTTTGGATCACATTGAGGCCTACGCTGATAAAGGATTTCATCCGTTCAAAACGTGAAAGAAGCCTTTCTGAAAAACTTCTTCATGCTGTGATGTTTCAATCTCACAGAGTTAACGCCTGTTTTGGCAGTTTGCTAACTCTTTCCGTGGAATGCGAGAAGTGGATATTTAGTGAGCTTGATGGGGATAAAGAAAACCTCAAAAAACTAAAAGCTTTCTGAGAACTGCTTTGTGATATGTGAATTCTTCAACAGTGTTCCTTCAGTTTCGGGGAGAGTTCCTACACTCTGTTGAGGAATCTCAGATGTGAATTGTCTTGAGATATCGTTGAAAGGAAAATCGAATGCTGAAAGGAACTATCCTCAAGAAAAGCAAGAACGCTTTCAGAAACTCTGTTGTGGTGAATTCACTCACAGAGATCATTGTTTCCTCTGGAACTTGCTAGCAATTTTCCTAATCTGCAATAGGACACTGGGCTCCAATGAGCACAAAAAAACATCTCTTACTAAGAAGAGAACTTTTCCTGAGAAACCTTTGTGATGTGTGAATTCAACTCAATTAAAGTTTAAGTTTCAGTGAATTTAGTGGGGGCGTTGCATAGCTATTTGTGATGATCTGAGAACAGATATTCCGCATGCCTTTGAAAACATGGGAATGGAAACATCTTCAATAAAAATGAGAAGAGAATCTTTCCCCTGAAATTCTTTTTCTTTCATTCATGGTGAGTTCATCTCACGGTTACAACAACTCTGCCGTCAAGAAGCATTTTGCTAACACTCTTTTCGTGGAATCTGCAAAGTGATTTTGGGAGCCTATTGGGGCCCATGGTGATAAAGGAATATCCTCACATAATAACTAAAGAGAAGCTTTCTGAGAAACTGCATTGCCAGTGTGAATGCACTCACAGAGTTACACGTTTCTCTTCAGTTGTCATTTTGTTAGCACAAGTTTTCTGGAAATCTGCAATTAAATACTTCATAGCGCAATGAACATTACAGTGACAAAGGAAATATCCCAGATGAAAACTAGAAAGAAGCTTTCTTAGAACCTTTTGGTGATGTGTGAATTCATCTCACAGAGTTACACTTTATTTTCGTGGAGCAGTCCATTAACACTGTCTTTGAGGAATCTGAGAGGGCTTCTTGGATCACATTAGGCCTACGCTGATAAAGGAAATTTCATCTTTCAAAACGTGAAAGAAGCTTTTGGAAAACTTCTTTCTGATCTGTGAGTTCATCTCACAGAGTTACAACCTCTGCCTCAGAAAGCATTTGCTAACACTCTTTTTCGTGGAATCTGCAAAGTGATATTTGGGAGCCTATTGGGGCCCATGGTGATAAAGGAAATATCCTCACATAATAACTAAAGAGAAGCTTTCTGAGAAACTGCATTGCCAGTGTGAATGCAACTCACAGAGTTACACGTTTCTCCTTCAGGATCAGTTGTTAGCACAGTTTTTCTGGAAATCTGCAATTAGATACTTCATAGCGCAATGAACATTACAGTGACAAAGGAAATATCCACAGATGAAAACTAGAAAGAAGCTTTCTTTAAGAAACTTCTTGGTGATGTGTGAATTCATCTCACAGAGTTACACTTATGTTTCGTGGAGCAGTCCATTAACACTGTCTTTGGGAATCTGAGAAGGGCTTCTTTGTATCACATTGAGGCCTACGCTGATAAAGAAATTTCATCCGTTTCAAAACGTGAAAGAAGCTTTCTGAGAAACTTCTTTCTGATCTGTGAGTTCATCTCACAGAGTTACAACTCTGCCTCAAGAAGCAGTTTGCTAACACTCTTTTCGTGGAATCTGCAAGTGATATTTGGGAGCCTATTGGGGCCCATGGTGATAAAGGAAATATCCTCACATAATAACTAAAGAGAAGCTTTCTGAGAAACTGCATTGCCAGTTGAATGCAACTCACAGAGTTAACCCCATGTTTTTGATCAGTGTTCTGGACGTTTCCTTCGAGAATGATATTCAGATACTTTTCAAGCATGACAGGGACAAATATCCACGAAGGAGACCAGCTTTCTGAGAGAACTGCTTTGTGATTGTGAATTCTTCCCAGTGTTCTCGTCATCAACCCTTTCTCGGGAAGTTCCTACACTACGTTTTTGGGAAGCTCATGTGATTCTTGGATACTTTGGTATCCGCATGCTGAATAAGGAATATCCTCAAAACCTACGAGAAGCAAGCTCGAAATCTTTGTTGTGGTGAATCAGCCACAGAGTCCATCATTGGTTTCCATGAGAAACTTGACTAGCAAGTTTTCGCAGAAATCTGCAATAGGACACACGGTGGGCTCCAATGACCAAATAACCTCGCTACATAAAAGAAAGAGCTTTCTGAGAAACGCTTGTGATGTGTGAATTCAACTCACAATAGTTCACTGTATTTCGTGGGTGGCCTACATAGCATTTGGGGAATCTGAGAACATATTGTGATCCCTTTGAAAACATGGGCCAATGGAAATCATATCTTCCATAAAACTAGAAAGAAGCTTCTGAGAACGTCTTTCTGATCTGTGAGTTCATCTCACAGAGTTAACAACCTCTGCCTCAAGAAGCATGTTTGCTAACACTCTTTTCGTGGAATCTGCAAAGTGATATTTGGGAGCCTATTGGGGCCCATGGTGATAAAGGAAATATCCTCACATAATAACTAAGAGAAGCTTCTGAGAAACTGCATTGCCATGTGTGAATGCAACTCACAGAGTTACACGTTTCTCTAGTGATCAGTTTGTTTAGCACAGTTTTCTGGAATCTGCAATAGATACTTCATAGCGCAATGAAACATTACAGTGACAAAGGAAATATCCACAGATGAAACTAGAAAGAAGCTTTCTTAAAACTTCTTGGTGATGTGTGAATTCATCTCACAGAGTTACACTATGTTTCGTGGAGCAGTCCATTAACACTGTCTTTGGAGGAATCTGAGAAGGGCTTCTTTGAGATCACATTGAGGCCTCGCTGATAAGGAAATTTCATCCGTTCAAAACGTGAAAGAAGCTTTCTGAGAAACTTCTTTCTGATCTGTGAGTTCACAGAGTTACAACCTCTGCCTCAAGAAGCAGTTGCAACACTCCTTTTCGTGAATCTGCAAAGTGATATTTGGGAGCCTATTGGGGCCATGGTGATAAAGGAAATATCCTCACTAATAACTAAAAGAGAGCTTTCTGAGAAACTGCATTGCCAGTTGAATGCAACTCACAGAGTTACACGTTTCTCTTCAGTGATCAGTTTGTTAGCACAGTTTTTCGGGAAATCTGCAATTAGATACTTCATAGCGCAATGAACATTACAGTGACAAAGGAAATACCACAGATGAAAACTAGAAAGAAGCTTTCTTAGAAACTTCTTGGTGATGTGTGAATTCATCTCACAGGTACACTTATGTTTCGTGGAGCAGTCCATTAACACTGTCTTTGAGGAATCTGAGAAGCTTCTTTGGATCACATTGAGGCCTACGCTGATAAGGAAATTTCATCCGTTCAAAAGCGTGAAAAAGCTTCTCTGAGAAACTTCTTTCTGATCTGTGAGTTCATCTCACAGAGTTACAAACCTCTGCCTCAAGAGCGTTTTGCTAACCTCTTTTCGTGGAATCTGCAAAGTGATATTTGGGAGCCTATTGGGGCCCATGGGTGAGAAAGGAAATATCCTCACATAATAACTAAAGAGAAGCTTTCTGAGAAAACTGCATTGCCAGTGTGAATGCAACTCACAGAGTTAACCAGTGGTTTTTTTCTTTCGTTGATGTTTCTTGGATTCGAGAAATATCAGATAGCTTAAGAATGAAAGACAAAGATAAGATACCCAGAAGAAACGAAAAAGCTTTCTTAGAACCTTCTGGTGTGTGTGAATTCATCTCACAGAGTTACACTTATGTTCGGGGAAGTGTCCATTAACACTGTCTTTGAGGAATCTGAGAAGGCTTCTTTGGATCACATATGTGAGGCCTACGCTGAATAAGGAACTACGCAGAAAACCGTCAGAGAACCTTTCAGAAAACTTCTTTTGTTGTGGATTCACCTCACAGAGTCCTCATTGCCCTTTTCCATAGACTTTGCTAACAACTTTTTCGTGGAATCTGCAATTATTGGAGCACTACGTGGCGCCCAATGAAAAATACCTCACTTACGAAAGAAAGAGCTTTCTGAGAAACCTTGTGCATGTGTGAATCAACTCACAGAGTTACACTTTTTTCGTGGGCCTGGCCTTAGCCTTTTGTGGAATCTGAGAATAGATATTCGATGTGAAATACATGGGCCCAATGGAAAACATCTAAAAAATGAGGAAAAGCTTTCTGAGAAACTTCTTTCTGATCTGTGAGTTCATCTCACAGAGTGTACAAAACCTCTGCCTCAAAAGCAAGTTTGCTAACACTCTTTTTCGTGGAACTCAAAGTGATATTTGGGAGCCTATTGGGGCCCAGGGTGATAAAGGAAATATCCTCACATAATAACTAAAGAGAAGTTTCTGGAAACTGCATTGCCAGTGTGAATGCAACTCACAGAGTTACACGTTTCTCTCAGTGATCATTTGTTTAGCACAGTTTTCTGGAAACTGCAATTAGAATACTTCATAGCGCAATGAACATTACAGTGACAAAGGAAATATCCACAGATGAAAACTAGAAAGAAGCTTTCTAGAAACTTCTTGGTGATGTGTGAATTCATCTCACAGAGTTACACTTATGTTTCGTGGAGCAGTCCATTAACACTGTCTTTGGGAGAATCTGAGAAGGGCTTCTTTGGATCACATTGAGGCCTACGCTGATAAAGGAAATTTCATCTTCAAACGTGAAAGAAGCTTTCTGAGAAACTTCTTTCTGATCTGTGAGTTCATCTCACAGAGTTACAACCTCTGCCTCAAGAAGCAGTTTGCTAACACTCTTTTCGTGGAATCTGCAAAGTGATATTTGGGAGCCTATTGGGGCCCATGGTGAGAAAGGAAATATCCTCACATAATAACTAAAGAGAAGCTTTTCTGAGAAACTGCATTGCCATGTGTGAATGCAACTCACAGAGTTACACGTTTCTCTTCATGTGATCAGTTGTTAGCACAGTTTTCTCTGGAAATCTGCAATTAGATACTTCATAGCGCAATGAACATTACAGTGACAAAGGAAATATCCACAGATGAAAACTAGAAAGAAGCTTTCTTAGAAACTTCTTGGTGATGTGTGGAATTCATCTCACAGAGTTACACTTATGTTTCGTGGAGCAGTCCATTAACACTGTCTTTGGAATCTGAGAAGGGCTCTTTTGGATCACATTGAGGCTACGCTGATAAAGGAATTTCATCCGTTCAAAACGTGAAAGAAGCTTTCTGAGAACTTCTTCTGTGTGAGTTCATCTCACAGAGTTAAACCTTGTGAAGCGTTTCTAGAACTTTTCCTTTCTGACGAAAGTGATTTTGGGAGCTTTGGGGGGGTAAAGAAATATCTCCAAAAAAAAGAAAGCTTTCTGAGAATGCTTGAATGTGAATTCGGTTACAGTTTCTCTCAGACGTTCTCGGAGCTTTCTAGCACTCATGTTAGGAAGTCAGATTGATGTCTTGGGATGTTGAATTCGCATGCTGATAAGGAAAGATCCTCAGAGGAAAACCAGCAGAGAAGCCTTCTCACGAGAAACTTCTTTTGTTGTGAGTGAATTCTCACCTCAGCAGTGCCCTCATTGGTTCCACTGAAAATTGCTAGCAGATTGTCGAGAATCTGCATAGGAACCACGGTGCGCTCCAATGAACAAATAACTGCACTGAAGAAAGAGCTTCTGAGAAACGCTTTGTGATGTGGAATTCAACTCACAGAGTTTCACTGATTTCTGTGACCGTCTACCTATTTTTGAATCTGAGAACAGATTTCATTTAACATGGGCCAATGGAAACTCTCAAAATGAAAAGAAGCTTTCTGAAGAAGTTTCTTTCTGATCTGTGAGTTCATCTCACAGAGTTACAACCTCTGCCTCAAGAGCAGTTTGCTAACACTCTTTCGTGGAATCTGCAAAGTGATATTGGGAGCCTATTGGGGCCCATGGTTAGAAAGGAATATCCTCACATAATAACTAAAGAGAAGTTTCTGAGAAACTGCATTGCCAAGTGTGAATGCAACTCACAGAGTTACACGTTTCTCTTCAGGATCAGTTTGTTAGCACAGTTTTCTGAAATCTGCAATTAGAACTTAATAGCGCAATGAACATTACAGTGACAAAGGAAATATCCACAGATGAAACTAAAAGAAGCTTTCTTAGAAACTTCTTGGTGATGTGTGAATTCATCTCACAGAGTTACACTTATGTTTCGTGGAGCAGTCCATTAACACTGTCTTTGGAAATCTGAGAGGGCTTCTTTGGATCACATTGAGGCCTACGCTGATAAAGGAAATTTCATCACTTCAAAACGTGAAAAAGCTTTCTGAGAAACTTCTTTCTGATCTGTGAGTTCATCTCACAGAGTTACAACCTCTGCCTCAAGAAGCAGTTTGCTAACACTCTTTTCGTGGAATCTGCAAAGTGATATTTGGGAGCCTATTGGGGCCCATGGTGATAAAGGAAATATCCTCACATAATAACTAAAGAGAAGCTTTCTGAGAAACTGCATTGCCATGTTGAATGCAACTCACAGAGTTACACGTTCTCTTCAGTGATCAGTTTGTTAGCACAGTTTTCGGAAATCTGCAATTAGATACTTCATAGCGCAATGAACATTACAGTGACAAAGGAAATATCCACAGATGAAAACTAGAAAGAAGCTTTCTTAGAAACTTCTTGTGATGTGTGAATTCATCTCACAGAGTTACACTATGTTTCGTGGAGCAGTCCTTAACACTGTCTTTGGGAACTGAGAAGGGCTTCTTTGATCACATTGAGGCCTACGCTGATAAAGGAAAATTCTCATCCGTTCAAAACGTGAAAGAAGCTTCTGAGAAACTCTTTCTGATCTGTGAGTTCATCTCACAGAGTTACAACCTCTGCCTCAAGAAGCAGTTTTGCATAACACTCTTTTCGGGAATCTGCAAAGTGATATTTGGGAGCCTATTGGGGCCCATGGTGATAAAGGAATATCCTCACATAATAACTAAAGAGAAGCTTTCTGAGAAACTGCATTGCCAGTGTGAATGCAACTCCCAGGAGTTTCCAACGTTTCTCTTTGGGTCGTGTCTAGGAAGTTTCGTGGAAATTCTGCAAATAGATATCTTCAGAGCTTATGAACATATAAGATGACAAAGAACTAAGTATCCCAGAGAAACGAACAAAGCTTTCTTGAAGAACTCTTTGTGATGTTGTGAATTTCCATCTCCAGGATTCTATCTTACCCTTTGCTGGGGAGTCACCTTCACTGTTTGAGGAACCAACTGTGAAGTCTTTGATTCATCGGTTGAGATGCCTCGAATAAGGAACTTCATCCGTTCATGAGAACCGTGAAGAAACGTCTTTCAGAAACTTCTTTCTTGTGTGAGTTCAGCTCACAGATTCATAACACCTTCATGTCATAGAAGCTTTGGCACATTTTCGCAGAATCTGCAATAGGACACACGGTGGCGATCCAAGACCCCCAAATAACCTCGTCATACTAAAGAAAGAAGCTTTCTGAGAAACGCTTTGTGATGTGTGAATCAACTCACTAAGTTGCAGCTGTATGTCGTGGGGCCGTGGCCTAGGCCTATTTGTGTGGATCTGAGAACAGATATTCCCGATCCCTTTGAAAACAATGGGGCCAATGGAAAACATCTCCAATAAAAATGAGAAAGAAGCTTTCTGAGAAACTTCGTTCTGATCTGTGAGTTCATCTCACAGAGTTACACCTCTGCCTCAAGAAGCAGTTGCTAACACTCTTCGTGGAATCTGAAGTGATATTTGGGAGCCTATTAGGGCCCATGGTGATAAAGGAAATAGCCTCACATACTAACTAAGAGAAGCTTTCTGAGAAACTGCATTGCCAGTGTGAATGCAACTACAGAGTTACACGTTTCTCTTCAGTGATCAGTTTGTTAGCACAGTTTTCTGGAAATCTGCAATTAGATACTTCATAGCGTAATGAACATTACAGTGACAAGGAAATATCCACAGATGAAAACTAGAAAGAAGCTTTCTTAGAAACTTCTTGTGATGTGTGAATTCATCTCACAGAGTTACACTTATGTTTCGTGGAGCAGTCCATTAACACTGTCTTTGAGGAATCTGAGAAGGGCTTCTTTGGATCACATTGAGGCCTAGGCTGATAAAGGAAATTTCATCCGTTCAAACGTGAAGAAGCTTTCTGAGAACTTCTTTCTGATCTGTGAGTTCATCTCACAGAGTTACAACCTCTGCTCAAGAGCAGTTTGCTAACACTCTTTTCGAGGTAATCTTGCAAAAGTGATATTTGGGAGCCTATTGGGGCCCATGGTGATAAGGAAATATCCTCACATAATAACTAAGAGAAGCTTTCTGAGAAACTGCATTGCCAGTAGTGAATGCAACTCACAGAGTTACGACGTTCTCTTCAGTGATCAGTTGTTAGCACAGTTTTCTGGAAATCTGCAATTAGATACTTCATAGCGCAATGACATTACAGTGACAAGTAAATATCCCAGATGAAAACTAGAAGAAGCTTTCTTAGAACTTCTTGGGGATGTGTGAATTTGATCTCACAGAGTTACACTTAGTGTTCGTGGAGCAGTCCATTACACTGTCTTTGAGGAATCTGAGAGGGCTTCTTTGGATCACATTGAGGCCTACGCTGATAAAGGAAATTTCATCCGTTCAAAACGTGAAAGAAGCTTCTGAAAAACTTCTTTCTGATCTGTGAGTTCATCTCACAGAGTTACAACCTCTGCCTCAAGAAGCAGTTTGCTAACACTCTTTTCGTGGAATCTGCAAAGTGATATTTGGGAGCCTATTGGGGCCCATGGTGATAAAGGAAATATCCTCACATAATAACTAAGAGAAGCTTTCTGAGAAACTGCATTGCCATGTGTGAATGCAACTCACAGAGTTACGCCAGTGTTTTTTGGAGCCGTTTCTTAGGGCTGTTTCCGTGGATTCTGAGAAGTGATATTTCAGATAGCTTTGAAGAATAGAAGGAGAAAGGATATATCCTTCAAGAAAGCGGAACCAAGCTTTCTGAGAAACTGCTTTGTGATATGTGAATTCATTTCACAGTGTTCTATCACCCTTTCTCGGGGGAGTTTCCTAGCACTCTTTTGAGGAATCTCAGATGTGATGTCTTGGATATCGTTGAATCGCATGCTGAATAAGGAACTATCCTCAGAGAAACCTGCAGAGAAGCCTTCTCAAAAACTTCTTTGTTGTGGTGAATTCAGCCCACAGATGTCCATCATTGTTTCCACTGAGAAACTGCTAGCAGAATTTCGCAGAATCTGCAAGAGGACACACGGTGGCGCGCCAAGACCACAATAACCTGTCTTACTAAGAAAGAGCTTTCTGAGAAACCCGCTTTGTGATGTGTGAAGTCAACTCACTAAGTTGCAGCTGTATGTCGTGGGGGGGCGTGGCCGCCTATTTGTGTGGAATCTGAGACAGATATTCCCGATCCCTTTGAAAAACATGGGGCCAATGGAAAAACATCTTCCAATAAAAATGAGAAAGAAGCTTTCCTGAAGAAACTTCGTTCTGATCTGTGAGTTCATCTCACAGAGTTACAAACCTCTGCCTCAAGAAGCAGTTTGCTACACCGCTTTTCGTGGAATCTAGCAAAGTGATATTTGGGAGCCTATTAGGGGCCCATGGTGATAAAGGAAATAGCCTCACATACTAACTAAGAGAAGCTTTCTGAGAAACTGCAATTGCCAAGTGTGAATGCAACTCACAGAGTTACACGTTTCTCTTCAGTGATCAGTTTGTTAGCACAGTTTTCGGGAAATCTGCAATTAGATACTTCATAGCGGAATGAACATTACAGTGACAAAGGAAATATCCACAGATGAAAACTAGAAAGAAGCTTTCCTTAGAAACTTCTTGGTGATGTGTGATTCATCTCACGAGTTACACTATGTTTCGTGGAGCAGTCCAGTAACACTGTCCTTTGAGGATCTGAGAAGGGCGTCTTTGGGATCACATTGAGGCCTAGGCTGATAAAGGAAATTTCATTCCGTTCAAACGTGAAAGAAGCTTTCTGAGAAACTTCTTCTGATCTGTGGAGTTCATCTCACAGAGTTACAACCTCTGCCTCAAGGAAGCAGTTTGCTAACACTCTTTTCGTGGAATCTGCAAAGTGATAGTGGGAGCCATTGGGGCCCCATGGTGATAAAGGAAATATCCTCACATATAACTAAAGAGAAGCTTTCTGAGAAACTGCATTGCCAAGTGTGAATGCAACTCACAGAGTTACACGTTTCTCTTCAGTGATCAGTTTGTAGCACAGTTTTCTGGAAATCTGCAATGTAGAATACTTCATAGCGCAATGAACATTACAGTGACAAAGGAAATATCCACAGATGAAAACTAGAAAGAGCTTTCTTAGAAACTTCTTGGTGATGTGTGGAATTCATCTCACAGAGTTACACTTTGTTCGTGGAGCAGTCCATTAACACGGTCTTTGAGGAATCTGAGAAGGGCTTCTTTGGATCACATTGAGGCCTACGCTGATAAAGGAAATTTCATCCGTTCAAAACGTGAAAGAAGCTTTCTGAGAAACTTCTTTCTGATCTGTGAGTTCATCTCACAGAGTTACAACCTCTGCCTCAAGAAGCAGTTTGCTAACACTCTTTTCGTGGAATCTGCAAAGTGATATTTGGGAGGCCTATTGGGGCCCATGGTGATAAAGGAAATATCCTCACATAATAACTAAAGAGAAGCTTTCTGAGAAACTGCATTGCCAAGTGTGAATGCAACTCACAGAGTTACACGTTTCTCTTCAGTGATCAGTTTGTTAGCACAGTTTTCTGGAAATCTGCAATTAGATACTTCATAGCGCAATGAACATTACAGTGACAAAGGAAATATCCACAGATGAAAACTAGAAAGAAGCTTTCTTAGAAACTTCTTGGTGATGTGTGAATTCATCTCACAGAGTTACACTTATGTTTCGTGGAGCAGTCCATTAACACTGTCTTTGAGGAATCTGAGAAGGGCTTCTTTGGATCACATTGAGGCCTACGCTGATAAAGGAAATTTCATCCGTTCAAAACGTGAAAGAAGCTTCTGAGAAACTTCTTTCTGATCTGTGAGTTCATCTCACAGAGTTACAACCTCTGCCTCAAGAAGCAGTTTGCTAACACTCTTTTCGTGGAATCTGCAAAGTGATATTTGGGAGCCTATTGGGGCCCATGGTGATAAAGGAAATATCCTCACATAATAACTAAAGAGAAGCTTTCTGAGAAACTGCATTGCCAAGTGTGAATGCAACTCACAGAGTTACACGTTTCTCTTCAGTGATCAGTTTGTTAGCACAGTTTTCTGGAAAATTGCAATTAGATACTTCATAGCGCAATGAACATTACAGTGACAAAGGAAATATCCACAGATGAAAACTAGAAAGAAGCTTTCTTAGAAACTTCTTGGTGATGTGTGAATTCATCTCACAGAGTTACACTTATGTTTCGTGGAGCAGTCCATTAACACTGTCTTTGAGGAATCTGAGAAGGGCTTCTTTGGATCACATTGAGGCCTACGCTGATAAAGGAAATTTCATCCGTTCAAACGTGAAAGAAGCTTTCTGAGAAACTTCTTTCTGATCTGTGAGTTCATCTCACAGAGTTACAACCTCTGCCTCAAGAAGCAGTTTGCTAACACTCTTTTCGTGGAATCTGCAAAGTGATATTTGGGAGCCTATTGGGGCCCATGGTGATAAAGGAAATAGCCTCACATAATAACTAAAGAGAAGCTTTCTGAGAAACTGCATTGCCAAGTGTGAATGCAACTCACAGAGTTACACGTTTCTCTTCAGTGATCAGTTTGTTAGCACAGTTTTCTGGAAATCTGCAATGAGATACTTCATAGCGCAATGAACATTACAGTGACAAAGGAAATATCCACAGATGAAAACTAGAAAGAAGCTTTCTTAGAAACTTCTTGGTGATGTGTGAATTCATCTCACAGAGTTACACTTATGTTTCGTGGAGCAGTCCATTAACACTGTCTTTGAGGAATCTGAGAAGGGCTTCTTTGGATCACATTGAGGCCTACGCTGATAAAGGAAATTTCATCCGTTCAAAACGTGAAAGAAGCTTTCTGAGAAACTTCTTTCTGATCTGTGAGTTCATCTCACAGAGTTACAACCTCTGCCTCAAGAAGCAGTTTGCTAACACTCTTTTCGTGGAATCTGCAAAGTGATATTTGGGAGCCTATTGGGGCCCATGGTGATAAAGGAAATATCCTCACATAATAACTAAAGAGAAGCTTTCTGAGAAACTGCATTGCCAAGTGTGAATGCAACTCACAGAGTTACACGTTTCTCTTCAGTGATCAGTTTGTTAGCACAGTTTTCTGGAAATCTGCAATTAGATACTTCATAGCGCAATGAACATTACAGTGACAAAGGAAATATCCACAGATGAAAACTAGAAAGAAGCTTTCTTAGAAACTTCTTGGTGATGTGTGAATTCATCTCACAGAGTTACACTTATGTTTCGTGGAGCAGTCCATTAACACTGTCTTTGAGGAATCTGAGAAGGGCTTCTTTGGATCACATTGAGGCCTACGCTGATAAAGGAAATTTCATCCGTTCAAAACGTGAAAGAAGCTTTCTGAGAAACTTCTTTCTGATCTGTGAGTTCATCTCACAGAGTTACAACCTCTGCCTCAAGAAGCAGTTTGCTAACACTCTTTTCGTGGAATCTGCAAAGTGATATTTGGGAGCCTATTGGGGCCCATGGTGATAAAGGAAATATCCTCACATAATAACTAAAGAGAAGCTTTCTGAGAAACTGCATTGCCAAGTGTGAATGCAACTCACAGAGTTACACGTTTCTCTTCAGTGATCAGTTTGTTAGCACAGTTTTCTGGAAATCTGCAATTAGATACTTCATAGCGCAATGAACATTACAGTGACAAAGGAAAATATCCACAGATGAAAACTAGAAAGAAGCTTTCTTAGAAACTTCTTGGTGATGTGTGAATTCATCTCACAGAGTTACACTTATGTTTCGTGGAGCAGTCCATTAACACTGTCTTTGAGGAATCTGAGAAGGGCTTCTTGGATCACATTGAGGCCTACGCTGATAAAGGAAATTTCATCCGTTCAAAACGTGAAAGAAGCTTTCTGAGAAACTTCTTTCTGATCTGTGAGTTCATCTCACAGAGTTACAAACTCTGCCTCAAGAAGCAGTTTGCTAACACTCTTTTCGTGGAATCTGCAAAGTGATATTTGGGAGCCTAGTTGGGGCCCATGGTGATAAAGGAAATGCCTCACATAATAACTAAAGAGAAGCTTTCTGAGAAACTGCATTGCCAAGTGTGATGCAACTCACAGAGTTACACGTTTCTCTTCAGTGATCAGTTTGTTAGCACAGTTTTCTGGAAATCTGCAATGAGATACTTCATAGCGCAATGAACATTACAGTGACAAAGGAAATATCCACAGATGAAAACTAGAAAGAAGCTTTCTTAGAAACTTCTTGGTGATGTTGAATTCATCTCACAGAGTTACACTTATGTTTCGTGGAGCAGTCCATTAACACTGTCTTTGAGGAATCTGAGAAGGGGCTTCTTTGGATCACATTGAGGCCTACGCTGATAAAGGAAATTCATCATCCGTTCAAAACGTGAAAGAAGCTTTCTGAGAAACTTCTTTCTGATCTGTGAGTTCATCTCACAGAGTTACAACTCTGCCTCAAGAAGCAGTTTGCTAACACTCTTTTCGTGGAATCTGCAAAGTGATATTTGGGAGCCTATTGGGGCCCATGGGTGATAAAGGAAATATCCTCACATAATAACTAAAGAGAAGCTTCTGAGAAACTGCATTGCCAAGTGTGAATGCAACTCACAGAGTTACACGTTTCTCTTCAGTGATCAGTTTGTTAGCACAGTTTTCTGGAATCTGCAATTAGATACTTCATAGCGCAATGAACATTACAGTGACAAAGGAAATATCCACAGATGAAAACTAGAAAGAAGCTTTCTTAGAAACTTCTTGGTGATGTGTGAATTCATCTCACAGAGTTACACTTATGTTTCGTGGAGCAGGTCCATTAACACTGTCTTTGAGGAATCTGAGAAGGGCTTCTTTGGATCACATTGAGGCCTACGCTGATAAAGGAAATTTCATCCGTTCAAAACGTGAAAGAAGCTTTCTGAGAAACTTCTTTCTGATCTGTGAGTTCATCTCACAGAGTTACAACCTCTGCCTCAAGAAGCAGTTTGCTAACACTCTTTTCGTGGAATTCTGCAAGTGATATTTGGGAGCCTATTGGGCCCATGGTGATAAAGGAAATATCCTCACATAATAACTAAAGAGAAGCTTTCTGAGAAACTGCATTGCCAAGTGTGAATGCAACTCACAGAGTTACACGTTTCTCTTCAGTGATCAGTTTGTTAGCACAGTTTTCTGGAAATCTGCAATTAGATACTTCATAGCGCAATGAACATTACAGTGACAAAGGAAATATCCACAGATGAAAACTAGAAAGAAGCTTTCTTAGAAACTTCTTGGTGATGTGTGAATTCATCTCACAGAGTTACACTTATGTTTCGTGGAGCAGTCCCATTAACACTGTCTTGAGGAATCTGAGAAGGGCTTCTTTGGATCACATTGAGGCTACGCTGATAAAGGAAATTTCATTCCGTTCAAAACGTGAAGAACGCTTTCTGAGAAACTTCTTTCTGATCTGTGATTCATCTCACATAGTTGACAAACCTCTGCTGAAAGAAGCATTATGGCGAACACCCTTAACTCCTTGTCGTGGAATCTGCAAAGTGATATTGAGGGGAGCCTAGTTGGGGCCCATGGTGATAAAGGAAATAGCCTCAACATAATAACTAAAGAGAAAGCTTTGCTGAGAAACTGCATTGCCAAGTGTGAAGGCAACTCACAGAGTTACATGCGTTCTGCTAGGAGCAGTGTTGTTAGCACAGTTTTCTTCTGGAAATCCTGCAATTAGATACTTCAAGGCGCAATGAACATTACAGGTGACAAAGGAAGATCCACAGATGAAAACTAGAAAGAAGCTTTCTTAGAAACTTCTTGGTGATGTGTGAATATTCATCTCACAGAGTTACACTTATGTTTCGTGGAAGGCATCCATTAACACTGTTCTTTGAGGAATCTGAGAAGGGCTTCTTTGATCACATTGAGGCCTACGCTGATAAGGAAATTATCATCCGTTCAAAACGTGAAAGAAGCTTTCTGAAAAAATTCTTTCTGATCTGTGAGTTCATCTCACAGAGTTACAACCGCGGCCTCAAGAGCAGTTTGCTAACACTCTTTTCGTGGAATCTGCAAAGTGATATTTGGGGACCTATTGTGGCCCATGGTGATAAAGGGAAATAGCCTCACATAATAACTAAAGAGAAGCTTTCTGAGAAACTGCATTGCCAGTGTGGAATGCAACTCACAGAGTTACTCCAGTGTTTTTTGAGCCGTTTCTTAGGACTGTTTCCGTGGATTCCGAGAAGTGATATTTCAGATAGCTTTGAAGAATAGAAGGAGAAAAGGGGATATATCCTTCAAGAGAAAGCGGACCACAGCTTTCTGAGAAACTGCTTTGTGATATGTGAATTCATTTCACAGTGTTCTATCAACCCTTTCCTCGGGGGAGTTTCCTAGCACTCATTTTGAGGAATCTCGAATGTGATGTCTTGGATATCGTTGAAAGCGCATGCTGAATAAGGAACTCTCCTCCAGAGAACCTGCAGAGAAGCCTTCTCAAAACTTCTTTGTTGTGGGGTGAATTCAGCCCACAGATGTCCATCATTGTTTCCACTGAGAAACTTGCTAGCAGAAGTTCGCAGATCTGCAATAGGACAACGGTGGCGCTCCAAGACCACAAATAACCTGTCTACTAAAGAAAGAAGCTTTCTGAGAAACCGCTTTGTGGAATGTGTGAATTCACTCACTAAGTTGCAGCTGTATGTCGTGGGGGGCCGTGGCCTAGGCCTATTTGTGTGGAATCGAGAACAGATATTCCCGATCCCTTTGAAAACAATGGGGCCAATGGAAACATCTTCCAAAATGAGAAAGAAGCTTTCTGAGAAACTTCTTTCTGATCTGTGAGTTCATCACAGAGTTACAAACTCTGCCTCAAGAAGCAGTTTGCTAACACTCTTTTCGTGGAATCTGCAAAGTGATATTTGGGAGCCTAGGGCCCATGGTGAAAGGCAATATCCTCACTATAACTAAAGAGAAGCTTTCTGAGAAACTGCATTGCCAGTGTGAATGCAACTCCAGAGTTACACGTTTCTCTCAGTGATCAGTTTGTTAGCACAGTTTTTCTGGAAATCTGCAATTAGATACGTCATAGCGTAATGAAACATTACAGTGACAAAGGAAATATCCACATGAAAACTAGAAAGAAGCTTTCTTAGAAACTTCTTGGTGATGTGTGAATTCATCTCACAGAGTTACACTTATGTTCGTGGAGCAGTCCATTACACTGTCTTTGAGGAATCTGAGAAGGGCTTCTTTGGATCACATTGAGGCCTAGGCTGATAAAAGGAAATTTCCAATCCGTTCAAAACGTGAAAGAAGCTTTCTGAGAAACTTCTTTCTGATCTGTGAGTTCATCTCACAGAGTTACAACCTCTGCCTCAAGAAGCAGTTTGCTTAACACTCTTTTCGTGGAATCTGCAAAGTGATATTGGATCCTATTGGGGGCCCATGGGTGATAAAGGAAATATCCTCACATAATAACTAAAGAGAAGCTTTCTGGAGAAACTGCATTGCCAAGTATGAATGCAACTCACAGAGTTTACACTTTCTCTTCAGTGATCAGTTTGTTAGCACAGTTTTCTGGAAATCTGCAATTAGATACTTCATAGCGCAATGAACATTACAGTGACAAAGGAAATATCCACAGATGAAAACTAGAAGAAGCTTCTTAGAAACTTCTTGGTGATGTGTGAAATTCATCTCACGAGTTACACTTATGTTTCGTGGAGCAGTCCATTAACACTGTCTTGAGGAATCTGAGAAGGCTTCTTTGGATCACATTGAGGCCTACGCTGATAAAGGAAATTCATCCGTTCAAAAACGTGAAAGAAGCTTTCTGAAAAACTTCTTTCTGATCTGGTGAGTTCATCTCACAGAGTTACAACCTCTGCCTCAAGAAGCAGTTTGCTACACTCTTTTCGTGGATCTGCAAAGTGATATTTGGGAGCCTATTGGGGCCCATGGTGATAAAGGGAATATCCTCACATAATAACTAAAGAGAAGCTTTCTGAGAAACTGCATTGCCATGTGTGAATGCAACTCACAGAGTTACGCCAGTGTTTTTGGAGCCGTTTCTTAGGGCTGTTTCCGTGGATTCTGAGAAGTGATATTTCAGATAGCTTGAAGAATAGAAGGAGAAAGGATATATCCTTCAAGAGAAAGCGGAACCAAGCTTCTGAGAGAACTGCTTTGTGATATGTGAATTCATTTCACATGTTCTATCACCCTTTCTCGGGGGAGTTTCCTAGCACTCATTTGAGGAATCTCAGATGTGATGTCTTGGATATCGTGAATCGCATGCTGAATAAGGAACTCCTCAGAGAAACCTGCAGAGAAGCCTTCTCAAAAACTTCTTTGTTGTGGGTGATTCAGCCCACAGATGTCCATCATTGTTTCCACTGAGAAACTGCTAGCAGAATTTTCGCAGAATCTGCAATCGGACACACGTGGCGCTCCAAGACCACAAATAACTCGTCTTACTAAAGAAAGAAGCTTTCTGAGAAACCGCTTGTGATGTGTGAATTCAACTCACTAAGTTGCAGCTGTATGTCGTGGGGCCGTGGCCTAGGCCTATTTGTGTGGAATCTGAGAACAGATTCCCGATCCCTTTGAAAACAATGGGGCCAATGGAAACATCTTCCAATAAAAATGAGAAAGAAGCTTTCTGAGAAACTTCGTTCTGATCTGTGAGTTCATCTCACAGAGTTACAACCTCTGCCTCAAGAAGCAGTTTGCTAACACTCTTTTCGTGGAATCTGCAAAGTGATATTTGGGAGCCTATTGGGGCCCATGGTGATAAAGGAAATATCCTCACATAATAACTAAAGAGAAGCTTTCTGAGAAACTGCATTGCCAAGTGTGAATGCAACTCACAGAGTTACACGTTTCTCTTCAGTGATCAGTTTGTTAGCACAGTTTTCTGGAAATCTGCAATTAGATACTTCATAGCGAATGAACATTACAGTGACAAAGGAAATATCCACAGATGAAAACTAGAAAGAAGCTTTCTTAGAAACTTCTTGGTGATGTGTGAATTCATCTCACAGAGTTACACTTATGTTTCGTGGAGCAGTCCATTAACACTGTCTTTGAGGAATCTGAGAAGGGCTTCTTTGGATCACATTGAGGCCTACGCTGATAAAGGAAATTTCATCCGTTCAAAACGTGAAAGAAGCTTTCTGAGAAACTTCTTTCTGATCTGTGAGTTCATCTCACAGAGTTACAACCTCTGCCTCAAGAAGCAGTTTGCTAACACTCTTTTCGTGGAATCTGCAAAGTGATATTTGGGAGCCTATTGGGGCCCATGGTGATAAAGGAAATATCCTCACATAATAACTAAAGAGAAGCTTTCTGAGAAACTGCATTGCCAGTGTGAATGCAACTCACAGAGTTACACGTTTCTCTTCAGTGATCAGTTTGTTAGCACAGTTTTCTGGAAATCTGCAATTAGATACTTCATAGCGCAATGAACATTACAGTGACAAAGGAAATATCCACAGATGAAAACTAGAAAGAAGCTTTCTTAGAAACTTCTTGGTGATGTGTGAATTCATCTCACAGAGTTACACTTATGTTTCGTGGAGCAGTCCATTAACACTGTCTTTGAGGAATCTGAGAAGGGCTTCTTTGGATCACATTGAGGCCTACGCTGATAAAGGAAATTTCATCCGTTCAAAACGTGAAAGAAGCTTTCTGAGAAACTTCTTTCTGATCTGTGAGTTCATCTCACAGAGTTACAACCTCTGCCTCAAGAAGCAGTTTGCTAACACTCTTTTCGTGGAATCTGCAAAGTGATATTTGGGAGCCTATTGGGGCCCATGGTGATAAAGGAAATATCCTCACATAATAACTAAAGAGAAGCTTTCTGAGAAACTGCATTGCCAAGTGTGAATGCAACTCACAGAGTTACACGTTTCTCTTCAGTGATCAGTTTGTTAGCACAGTTTTCTGGAAATCTGCAATTAGATACTTCATAGCGCAATGAACATTACAGTGACAAAGGAAATATCCACAGATGAAAACTAGAAAGAAGCTTTCTTAGAAACTTCTTGGTGATGTGTGAATTCATCTCACAGAGTTACACTTATGTTTCGTGGAGCAGTCCATTAACACTGTCTTTGAGGAATCTGAGAAGGGCTTCTTTGGATCACATTGAGGCCTACGCTGATAAAGGAAATTTCATCCGTTCAAAACGTGAAAGAAGCTTTCTGAGAAACTTCTTTCTGATCTGTGAGTTCATCTCACAGAGTTACAACCTCTGCCTCAAGAAGCAGTTTGCTAACACTCTTTCGTGGAATCTGCAAAGTGATATTTGGGAGCCTATTGGGGCCCATGGTGATAAAGGAAATATCCTCACATAATAACTAAAGAGAAGCTTTCTGAGAAACTGCATTGCCAGTGTGAATGCAACTCACAGAGTTACACGTTTCTCTTCAGTGATCAGTTTGTTAGCACAGTTTTCTGGAAATCTGCAATTAGATACTTCATAGCGCAATGAACATTACAGTGACAAAGGAAATATCCACAGATGAAAACTAGAAAGAAGCTTTCTTAGAAACTTCTTGGTGATGTGTGAATTCATCTCACAGAGTTACACTTATGTTTCGTGGAGCAGTCCATTAACACTGTCTTTGAGGAATCTGAGAAGGGCTTCTTTGGATCACATTGAGGCCTACGCTGATAAAGGAAATTTCATCCGTTCAAAACGTGAAAGAAGCTTTCTGAGAAACTTCTTTCTGATCTGTGAGTTCATCTCACAGAGTTACAACCTCTGCCTCAAGAAGCAGTTTGCTAACACTCTTTTCGTGGAATCTGCAAAGTGATATTTGGGAGCCTATTGGGGCCCATGGTGATAAAGGAAATATCCTCACATAAAACTAAAGAGAAGCTTTCTGAGAAACTGCATTGCCAAGTGTGAATGCAACTCACAGAGTTACACGTTTCTCTTCAGTGATCAGTTTGTTAGCACAGTTTTCTGGAAATCTGCAATTAGATACTTCATAGCGCAATGAACATTACAGTGACAAAGGAAATATCCACAGATGAAAACTAGAAAGAAGCTTTCTTAGAAACTTCTTGGTGATGTGTGAATTCATCTCACAGAGTTACACTTATGTTTCGTGGAGCAGTCCATTAACACAGTCTTTGAGGAATCTGAGAAGGGCTTCTTTGGATCACATTGAGGCCTACGCTGATAAAGGAAATTTCATCCGTTCAAAACGTGAAAGAAGCTTTCTGAGAAACTTCTTTCTGATCTGTGAGTTCATCTCACAGAGTTACAACCTCTGCCTCAAGAAGCAGTTTGCTAACACTCTTTTCGTGGAATCTGCAAAGTGATATTTGGGAGCCTATTGGGGCCCATGGTGATAAAGGAAATATCCTCACATAATAACTAAAGAGAAGCTTTCTGAGAAACTGCATTGCCAAGTGTGAATGCAACTCACAGAGTTACACGTTTCTCTTCAGTGATCAGTTTGTTAGCACAGTTTTCTGGAAATCTGCAATTAGATACTTCATAGCGCAATGAACATTACAGTGACAAAGGAAATATCCACAGATGAAAACTAGAAAGAAGCTTTCTTAGAAACTTCTTGGTGATGTGTGAATTCATCTCACAGAGTTACACTTATGTTTCGTGGAGCAGTCCATTAACACTGTCTTTGAGGAATCTGAGAAGGGCTTCTTTGGATCACATTGAGGCCTACGCTGATAAAGGAAATTTCATCCGTTCAAAACGTGAAAGAAGCTTTCTGAGAAACTTCTTTCTGATCTGTGAGTTCATCTCACAGAGTTACAACCTCTGCCTCAAGAAGCAGTTTGCTAACACTCTTTTCGTGGAATCTGCAAAGTGATATTTGGGAGCCTATTGGGGCCCATGGTGATAAAGGAAATATCCTCACATAATAACTAAAGAGAAGCTTTCTGAGAAACTGCATTGCCAAGTGTGAATGCAACTCACAGAGTTACACGTTTCTCTTCATTGATCAGTTTGTTAGCACAGTTTTCTGGAAATCTGCAATGATACTTCATAGCGCAATGAACATTACAGTGACAAAGGAAAATATGCCACAGATGAAAAACTAGAAAGAAGCTTTCTTTAGAAACTTCTTGGTGATGTGTGAATTCATCTCACAGAGTTACACTTATGTTTCGTGGAGCTGTCCATTACACTGTCTTGAGGATCTGAGAAGGGCTTCTTTGGATCACATTGAGGCCTACGCTGAATTAAAGGTAAATTTCATCCGTTCAAAACGTGAAAGAAGCTTTCTGAGAAACTTCTTTCTGATCTGTGAGTTCATCTCACAGAGTTACAAACCTCTGCCTCAAGAAGCAGTTTGCTACACTCTTTTCGTGGAATCTGCAAGTGATATTGGGAGCCTATTGGGGACCATGGTGATAAAGGAAATATCCTCACATAATAAACTAAAGAGAAGCTTTCTTGAGAAACTGCATTGCCAAGTGTGAATGCAACTCATCAGAGTTACACGTTTCTCTTCAGTGATCAGTTTGTTAGCACAGTTTTCTGGAAATCTGCAATTAGATACTTCATAGCGCAATGAACATTACAGTGACAAAGGAAATATCCACAGATGAAAACTAGAAAGAAGCTTTCTTAGAAACTTCTTGGTGATGTGTGAATTCATCTCACAGAGTTACACTTATGTTTCGTGGAGCAGTCCATTAACACTGTCTTTGAGGAATCTGAGAAGGGCTTCTTTGGATCACATTGAGGCCTACGCTGATAAAGGAAATTTCATCCGTTCAAAACGTGAAAGAAGCTTTCTGAGAAACTTCTTTCTGATCTGTGAGTTCATCTCACAGAGTTACAACCTCTGCCTCAAGAAGCAGTTTGCTAACACTCTTTTCGTGGAATCTGCAAAGTGATATTTGGGAGCCTATTGGGGCCCATGGTGAAAGGAAATATCCTCACATAATAACTAAAGAGAAGCTTTCTGAGAAACTGCATTGCCAAGTGTGAATGCAACTCAGAGTTACACGTTTCTCTTCAGTGATCAGTTTGTTAGCACAGTTTTCTGGAAATCTGCAATTAGATACTTCATAGCGCAATGAACATTACAGTGACAAAGGAAATATCCACAGATGAAAACTAGAAAGAAGCTTTCTTAGAAACTTCTTGGTGATGTGTGAATTCATCTCACAGAGTTACACTTATGTTTCGTGGAGCAGTCCATTAACACTGTCTTTGAGGAATCTGAGAAGGGCTTCTTTGGATCACATTGAGGCCTACGCTGATAAAGGAAATTTCATCCGTTCAAAACGTGAAAGAAGCTTTCTGAGAAACTTCTTTCTGATCTGTGAGTTCATCTCACAGAGTTACAACCTCTGCCTCAAGAAGCAGTTTGCTAACACTCTTTCGTGGAATCTGCAAAGTGATATTTGGGAGCCTATTGGGGCCCATGGTGATAAAGGAAATATCCTCACATAATAACTAAAGAGAAGCTTTCTGAGAAACTGCATTGCCAAGTGTGAATGCAACTCACAGAGTTACACGTTTCTCTTCAGTGATCAGTTTGTTAGCACAGTTTTCTGGAAATCTGCAATTAGATACTTCATAGCGCAATGAACATTACAGTGACAAAGGAAATATCCACAGATGAAAACTAGAAAGAAGCTTTCTTAGAAACTTCTTGGTGATGTGTGAATTCATCTCACAGAGTTACACTTATGTTTCGTGGAGCAGTCCATTAACACTGTCTTTGAGGAATCTGAGAAGGGCTTCTTTGGATCACATTGAGGCCTACGCTGATAAAGGAAATTTCATCCGTTCAAAACGTGAAAGAAGCTTTCTGAGAAACTTCTTTCTGATCTGTGAGTTCATCTCACAGAGTTACAACCTCTGCCTCAAGAAGCAGTTTGCTAACACTCTTTCGTGGAATCTGCAAAGTGATATTTGGGAGCCTATTGGGGCCCATGGTGATAAAGGAAATATCCTCACATAATAACTAAAGAGAAGCTTTCTGAGAAACTGCATTGCCAAGTGTGAATGCAACTCACAGAGTTACACGTTTCTCTTCAGTGATCAGTTTGTTAGCACAGTTTTCTGGAAATCTGCAATTAGATACTTCATAGCGCAATGAACATTACAGTGACAAAGGAAATATCCACAGATGAAAACTAGAAAGAAGCTTTCTTAGAAACTTCTTGGTGATGTGTGAATTCATCTCACAGAGTTACACTTATGTTTCGTGGAGCAGTCCATTAACACTGTCTTTGAGGAATCTGAGAAGGGCTTCTTTGGATCACATTGAGGCCTACGCTGATAAAGGAAATTTCATCCGTTCAAAACGTGAAAGAAGCTTTCTGAGAAACTTCTTTCTGATCTGTGAGTTCATCTCACAGAGTTACAACCTCTGCCTCAAGAAGCAGTTTGCTAACACTCTTTTCGTGGAATCTGCAAAGTGATATTTGGGAGCCTATTGGGGCCCATGGTGATAAAGGAAATATCCTCACATAATAACTAAAGAGAAGCTTTCTGAGAAACTGCATTGCCAGTGTGAATGCAACTCACAGAGTTACACGTTTCTCTTCAGTGATCAGTTTGTTAGCACAGTTTTCTGGAAATCTGCAATTAGATACTTCATAGCGCAATGAACATTACAGTGACAAAGGAAATATCCACAGATGAAAACTAGAAAGAAGCTTTCTTAGAAACTTCTTGGTGATGTGTGAATTCATCTCACAGAGTTACACTTATGTTTCGTGGAGCAGTCCATTAACACTGTCTTTGAGGAATCTGAGAAGGGCTTCTTTGGATCACATTGAGGCCTACGCTGATAAAGGAAATTTCATCCGTTCAAAACGTGAAAGAAGCTTTCTGAGAAACTTCTTTCTGATCTGTGAGTTCATCTCACAGAGTTACAACCTCTGCCTCAAGAAGCAGTTTGCTAACACTCTTTTCGTGGAATCTGCAAAGTGATTTGGGAGCCTATTGGGGCCCATGGTGATAAAGGAAATATCCTCCACATAATAACTAAAGAGAAGCTTTCTGAGAAACTGCATTGCAAGTGTTGAATGCAACTCACAGAGTTACACGTTTCTCTTCAGTGATCAGTTTGTTAGCACAGTTTTCTGGAAATCTGCAATTAGATACTTCATAGCGCAATGAACATTACAGTGACAAAGGAAATATCCACAGATGAAAACTAGAAAGAAGCTTTTCTTAGAAACTTCTTGGTAGATGTGTGAATTCATCTCACAGAGTTACACTTATGTTTCGTGGAGCAGTCCATTAAACACTGTCTTTGAGGAATCTGAGAAGGGCTTCTTTGGATCACATTGAGGCCTACGCTGATAAAGGAAATTTCATCCGTTCAAAACGTGAAAGAAGCTTTCTGAGAAACTTCTTTCTGATCTGTGAGTTCATCTCACAGAGTTACAACCTCTGCCTCAAGAAGCAGTTTGCTAACACTCTTTTCGTGGAATCTGCAAAGTGATATTTGGGGAGCCTATTGGGGGCCCATGGTGATAAAGGGAAATCCTCAAACTATAAACTAAGTAGAAGCTTTCTGAGAAACTGCATTGCCAAGTATGAATGCAACTCACAGAGTTACACGTTTCTCTTCAGTGATCAGTTTGTTAGCACAGTTTTCTGGAAATCTGCAATTAGATACTTCATAGCGCAATGAACATTACAGTGACAAAGGAAATATCCCCAGATGAAAACTAGAAAGAAGCTTTCTTAGAAACTTCTTGGTGATGTGTGAATTCATCTCACAGAGGTACACTATGTTTCGTGGAGCAGTCCATTACACACTGTTTTGAGGAATCTGAGAAGGGCTTCTTTGGATCACATGAGGCCTACGCTGATAAAGGAAATTTCATCCGTTCAAACGTGAAAGAAGCTTTCTGAAAACTCTTTCTGATCTGTGAGTTCATCTCACAGAGTTACAACTCTGCCTCAAGAAGCATTTGCTAACACTCTTTTCGTGGACTTGCAAAGTGATATTTGGGAGCCTATGGGGCCCATGGTGATAAGGAAATATCCTCACATAATAACTAAAGAGAAGCTTTCTGAGAAACTGCATTGCCATGTGTGAATGCAACTCACAGAGTTACGCCAGTGTTTTTTGGAGCCGTTTCTTAGGACTGTTTCCGTGGATCTGAGAAGTGATATTTCAGATAGCTTTGAAGAATAGAAGGAGAAAGGATATATCCTTCAAGAGAAAGCGGAACCAAGCTTTCTGAGAAACTGCTTTGTGATATGTGAATTCATTTCACAGTGTCTATCACCCTTTCTCGGGGGAGTTTCCTAGCACTCATTTTGAGGAATCTCAGATGTGATGTCTTGGATATCGTTGAATCGCATGCTGATAAGGAACTCCCTCAGAGAACCTGCAGAGAAGCCTTCTCAAAAACTTCTTTGTTGTGGGTGAATTCAGCCCACAGATGTCCATCATTGTTTCCACTGAGAACTTGCTAGCAGAATTTTCGCAGAATCTGCAATAGGACACACGGTGGCGCTCCAAGACCACAAATAACCCTGTCTACTAAAGAAAGAAGCTTTCTGAGAAACCGCTTTGTGATGTGTGAATTCAACTCACTAAGTTGCAGCTGTATGTCGTGGGGCCGTGGCCTAGGCCTATTTGTGTGGAATCTGAGAAAAGATATTCCCGATCCCTTTGAAAACAATGGGGCCAATGGAACATCTTCCAATAAAAATGAGAAAGAAGCTTTCTGAGAAACTTCGTTCTGATCTGTGAGTTCATCTCACAGAGTTACAACCTCTGCCTCAAGAAGCAGTTTGCTAACACTCTTTTCGTGGAATCTGCAAAGTGATATTGGAGCCTATTAGGGCCCATGGTGATAAAGGAAATAGCCTCACATACTAAACTAAAGAGAAGCTTTCTGAGAAACTGCATTGCCAAGTGTGAATGCAACTCACAGAGTTACACGTTTCTCTTCAGTGATCAGTTTGTTAGCACAGTTTTCTGGAAATCTTGAATTAGATACTTCATAGCGTAATGAACATTACAGTGACAAAGGAAATATCCACAGATGAAAACTAGAAAGAGCTTTCTTAGAAACTTCTTGGTGATGTGTGAATTCATCTCACAGAGTTACCTTATGTTTCGTGGAGCAGTCCATTAACACTGTCTTTGAGGAATCTGAGAAGGGCTTCTTTGGATCACATTGAGGCCTACGGCTGATAAAGGAAATTTCATCCGTTCAAAACGTGAAAGAAGCTTTCTGAGAAACTTCTTTCTGATCTGTGAGTTCATCTCACAGAGTTACAACCTCTGCCTCAAGAAGCAGTTGCTAACACTCTTTTCGTGGAATCTGCAAGTGATATTTGGGAGCCTATTGGGGCCCATGGTGATAAAGGAAATATCCTCACATAATAACTAAAGAGAAGCTTTCTGAGAAACTGCATTGCCAAGTTGAATGCAACTCACAGAGTTACACGTTTCTCTTCAGTGATCAGTTTGTTAGCACAGTTTTCTGGAAATCTGCAATGAGATACTTCATAGCGCAATGAACATTACAGTGACAAAGGAAATATCCACAGATGAAAACTAGAAAGAAGCTTTCTTAGAAACTTCTTGGTGATGTGTGAATTCATCTCACAGAGTTACACTTATGTTTCGTGGAGCAGTCCATTAACAACTGTCTTTGAGGAATCTGAGAAGGGCTTCTTGGATCACATTGAGGCCTACGCTGATAAAGGAAATTTCATCCGTTCAAAACGTGAAAGAAGCTTTCTGAGAAACTTCTTCTGATCTGTGAGTTCATCTCACAGAGTTACAACCCTCTGCCTCAGAAGCAGTTTGCTAACACTCTTTTCGTGGAATCTGCAAAGTGATATTGGGAGCCTATTTGGGCCCATGGTGATAAAGGAAATATCCTCACATAATAACTAAAGAGAAGCTTTCTGAGAAACTGCATTGCCATGTGTGAATGCAACTCACAGAGTTACGCCAGTGTTTTTGGAGCCGTTCTTAGGGCTGTTTCCGTGGATTCTGAGAAGTGATATTTCAGATAGCTTTGAAGAATAGAAGGAGAAAGGATATATCCTTCAAGAGAAAGCGGAACCAAGCTTTCTGAGAAACTGCTTTGTGATATGTGAATTCATTTCACAGTGTTCTATCACCCTTTCTCGGGGGAGTTTCCTAGCACTCATTTTGAGGAATCTCAGATGTGATGTCTTGGATATCGTTGAATCGCATGCTGAATAAGGAACTCTCCTCAGAGAAACCTGCAGAGAAGCCTTCTCAAAAACTTCTTTGTTGTGGGTGAATTCAGCCCACAGATGTCCATCATTGTTTCCACTGAGAAACTTGCTAGCAGAATTTTCGCAGAATCTGCAATAGGACACACGGTGGCGCTCCAAGACCACAAATAACCCTGTCTTACTAAAGAAAGACTTTCTGAGAAACCGCTTTGTGATGTGTGAATTCAACTCACTAAGTTGCAGCTGTATGTCGTGGGGCCGTGGCCTAGGCCTATTTGTGTGGAATCTGAGAACAGATATTCCCGATCCCTTTGAAAACAATGGGGCCAATGGAAACATCTTCCAATAAAAATGAGAAAGAAGCTTTCTGAGAAACTTCTTTCTGATCTGTGAGTTCATCTCACAGAGTTACAACCTCTGCCTCAAGAAGCAGTTTGCTAACACTCTTTTCGTGGAATCTGCAAGTGATATTTGGGGCCTATTAGGGGCCCATGGTGATAAAGGAAATATCCCACATATAACTAAAGAGAAGCTTTCTGAGAACTGCATTGCCAAGTGTGAATGCAACTCACAGAGTTACACGTTTCTCTTCAGTGATCAGTTTGTTAGCACAGTTTTCTGGAATCTGCAATGAGATACTTCATAGCGCAATGAACATTACAGTGACAAAGGAAATATCCACAGATGAAAACTAGAAAGAAGCTTTCTTAGAACTTCTTGGTGATGTGTGAATTCATCTCACAGAGTTACACTTATGTTTCGTGGAGCAGTCCATTAACACTGTCTTTGAGGATCTGAGAAGGGCTTCTTTGATCACATTGAGGCCTACGGCTGATAAAGGAAATTTCATCCGTCAAAACGTGAAAGAAGCTTTCTGAGAACTTCTTTCTGATCTGTGAGTTCATCTCACAGAGTTACAACCTCTGCCTCAAGAAGCAGTTTGCTAACACTCTTTTCGTGGAATCTGCAAAGTGATATTTGGGAGCCTATTGGGGCCCATGGTGATAAAGGAAATATCCTCACATAATAACTAAAGAGAAGCTTTCTGAGAAACTGCATTGCCAAGTGTGAATGCAACTCACAGAGTTACACGTTTCTCTTCAGTGATCAGTTTGTTAGCACAGTTTTCTGGAAATCTGCAATTAGATACTTCATAGCGCAATGAACATTACAGTGACAAAGGAAATATCCACAGATGAAACTAGAAAGAAGCTTTCTTAGAAACTTCTTGGTGATGTGGAATCATCTCACAGATTACACTTATGTTTCGTGGAGCTCCATTAACACTGTCTTTGAGGAATCTGAGAAGGGCTTCTTTGGATCACATTGAGGCCTACGCTGATAAAGGAAATTTCATCCGTTCAAAACGTGAAGAAGCTTTCTGAGAAACTTCTTTCTGATCTGTGAGTTCATCTCACAGAGTTACAACCTCTGCCTCAAGAAGCAGTTTGCTAACACTCTTTTCGTGGAATCTGCAAAGTGATATTTGGGAGCCTATTGGGGCCCATGGTGATAAAGGAAATATCCTCACATAATAACTAAAGAGAAGCTTTCTGAGAAACTGCATTGCCAAGTGTGAATGCAACTCACAGAGTTACACGTTTCTCTTCAGTGATCAGTTTGTTAGCACAGTTTTCTGGAAATCTGCAATGAGATACTTCATAGCGCAATGAACATTACAGTGACAAAGGAAATATCCACAGATGAAAACTAGAAAGAAGCTTTCTTTGAAACTTCTTGGTGATGTGTGAATTCATCTCACGAGTTACACTTATGTTTCGTGGAGCAGTCCATTAACACTGTCTTTGAGGAATCTGAGAAGGGCTTCTTTGGATCACATTGAGGCCTACGCTGATAAAGGAAATTTCATCCGTTCAAAACGTGAAAGAAGCTTTCTGAGAAACTTCTTTCTGATCTGTGAGTTCATCTCACAGAGTTACAACCTCTGCCTCAAGAAGCAGTTTGCTAACACTCTTTTCGTGGAATCTGCAAAGTGATATTTGGGAGCCTATTGGGGCCCATGGTGATAAAGGAAATATCCTCACATAATAACTAAAGAGAAGCTTTCTGAGAAACTGCATTGCCAAGTGTGAATGCAACTCACAGAGTGACACGTTTCTCTTCAGTGATCAGTTTGTTAGCACAGTTTTTCTGGAAATCTGCAATGATACTTCATAGCGCAATGAACATTACAGTGACAAAGGAAATATCCACAGATGAAACTAGAAAGAAGCTTTCTTAGAACTTCTTGGTGATGTGTGAATTCATCTCACAGAGTTACACTTATGTTTCGTGGAGCAGTCCATTAACACTGTCTTTGAGGAATCTGAGAAGGGCTTCTTTGGATCACATTGAGGCCTACGCTGATAAAGGAAATTTCATCCGTTCAAAACGTGAAAGAAGCTTTCTGAAAACTTCTTTCTGATCTGTGAGTTCATCTCACAGAGTTACAACCTCTGCCTCAAGCAGTTTGCTAACACTCTTTCGTGGAATCTGCAAAGTGATATTTGGGAGCCTATTGGGGCCCATGGTGATAAAGGAAATATCCTCACATAATAACTAAGAGAAGCTTTCTGAGAAACTGCATTGCCAAGTGTGAATGCAACTCACAGAGTTACACGTTTCTCTTCAGTGATCAGTTTGTTAGCACAGTTTTCTGGAAATCTGCAATTAGATACTTCATAGCGCAATGAACATTACAGTGACAAAGGAAATATCCACAGATGAAAACTAGAAAGAAGCTTTCTTAGAAACTTCTTGGTGATGTGTGAATTCATCTCACAGAGTTACACTTATGTTTCGTGGAGCAGTCCATTAACACTGTCTTTGAGGAATCTGAGAAGGGCTTCTTTGGATCACATTGAGGCCTACGCTGATAAAGGAAATTTCATCATCCTGTCAAAACGTGAAAGAAGCTTTCTGAAAAACTTCTTTCTGATCTGTGAGTTCATCTCACAGAGTTACAACCTCTGCCTCAAGAAGCAGTTTGCTAACACTCTTTTCGTGGAATCTGCAAAGTGATATTTGGGAGCCTATTGGGGCCCATGGTGATAAAGGAAATATCCTCACATAATAACTAAAGAGAAGCTTTCTGAGAAACTGCATTGCCATGTGTGAATGCAACTCACAGAGTTACGCCAGTGTTTTTTTTGGAGCCGTTTCTTAGGGCTGTTTCCGTGGATTCTGAGAAGTGATATTTCAGATAGCTTTGGAAAGAATAGAAGGAGAAAGGATATATCCTTCAAGAGAAAGCGGAACCAAGCTTTCTGAGAAACTGCTTTGTGATATGTGAATTCATTTCACAGTGTTCTATCACCCTTTCTCGGGGGAGTTTCCTAGCACTCATTTTGAGGAATCTCAGATGTGATGTCTTGGATATCGTTGAATCGCATGCTGAATAAGGAACTCTCCTCAGAGAAACCTGCAGAGAAGCCTTCTCAAAAACTTCTTTGTTGTGGGTGAATTCAGCCCACAGATGTCCATCATTGTTTCCACTGAGAAACTTGCTAGCAGAATTTTCGCAGAATCTGCAATAGGACACACGGTGGCGCTCCAAGACCACAAATAACCCTGTCTTACTAAGAAAGAAGCTTTCTGAGAAACCGCTTTGTGATGTGTGAATTCAACTCACTAAGTTGCAGCTGTATGTCGTGGGGCCGTGGCCTAGGCCTATTTGTGTGGAATCTGAGAACAGATATTCCCGATCCCTTTGAAAACAATGGGGCCAATGGAAACATCTTCCAATAAAAATGAGAAAGAAGCTTTCTGAGAAACTTCGTTCTGAT
>NW_022143614.1:0-22190 GCF_007565055.1 Rhinopithecus roxellana
GAGTTACACTTATGTTTCGTGGAGCAGTCCATTAACACTGTCTTTGAGGAATCTGAGAAGGGCTTCTTTGGATCACATTGAGGCCTACGCTGATAAAGGAAATTTCATCCGTTCAAAACGTGAAAGAAGCTTTCTGAGAAACTTCTTTCTGATCTGTGAGTTCATCTCACAGAGTTACAACCTCTGCCTCAAGAAGCAGTTTGCTAACACTCTTTTCGTGGAATCTGCAAAGTGATATTTGGGAGCCTATTGGGGCCCATGGTGATAAAGGAAATATCCTCACATAATAACTAAGAGAAGCTTTCTGAGAAACTGCATTGCCGTGTGAATGCAACTCACAGAGTTACACGTTCTCTTCGTGATCAGTTTGTTAGCACAGTTTCTGGAAATCTGCATTAGATACTTCACAGCGCAATGAACATTACAGTGACAAAGGAAATATCCACAGATGAAAACTGAAAGAAGTTTCTTAGAACTTCTTGGTGATGTGTGAATTCATCTCACAGAGTTACACTTATGTTTCGTGGAGCAGTCCATTAACACTGTCTTTGAGGAATCTGAGAGGGCTTCTTTGGATCACATTGAGGCCTACGCTGATAAAGGAAATTTCATCCGTTCAAAACGTGAAAGAAGCTTTCTGAGAAACTTCTTTCTGATCTGTGAGTTCATCTCACGAGTTACAACCTCTGCCTCAAGAAGCAGTTTGCTAACACTCTTTTCGTGGATCTGCAAAGTGATATTTGGGAGCCTATTGGGGCCCATGGTGATAAGGAAATATCCTCACATAATAACTAAAGAGAAGCTTTCTGAGAAACTGCATTGCCAAGTGTAATGCAACTCACAGAGTTACACGTTCTCTTCAGTGATCAGTTTGTTAGCACAGTTTTCTGGAAATCTGCAATAGATACTTCATAGCGCAATGAACTTACAGTGACAAAGGAAATATCCACAGATGAAAACTAGAAAGAAGCTTTCTTAGAAACTTCTTGGTGATGTGTGAATTCATCTCACAGAGTTACACTTATGTTTCGTGGAGCAGTCCATTAACACTGTCTTTGAGGAATCTAGAAGGGCTTCTTTGGATCACATTGAGGCCTACGCTGATAAAGGAATTTCATCCGTTCAAAACGTGAAAGAAGCTTTCTGAGAACTTCTTTCATCTGTGAGTTCATCTCACAGAGTTAAACCTCTGCCTCAAGAAGCAGTTTGCTAACACTCTTTTCGTGGAATCTGCAAAGTTATTTGGGAGCCTATTGGGGCCCATGGTGATAAAGGAAATATCCTCACATAATAACTAAAGGAAGCTTTCTGAGAAACTGCATTGCCAAGTGTGAATGCAACTCACAGAGTTACACGTTTCTCTTCAGTGATCAGTTTGTTAGCACAGTTTCTGGAAATCTGCATTAGATACTTCAAGCGCAATGAACATTACAGTGACAAAGGAAATATCCACAGTGAAAACTAGAAAGAAGCTTTCTTAGAAACTTCTTGGTGATGTGTGAATTCATCTCACAGAGTTACACTATGTTTCGTGGAGCAGTCCATTAACACTGTCTTTGAGGACTCGAGAAGGGCTTCTTTGGATCACTTGAGGCCTACGCTGATAAAGGAAATTTCATCCGTTCAAAACGTGAAAGAAGCTTTCTGAGAAACTTCTTTCTGATCTGTGAGTTCATCTCACAGAGTTACAACCTCTGCCTCAAGAAGCAGTTTGCTAACACTCTTTTCGTGGAATCTGCAAAGTGATATTTGGGAGCCTATTGGGGCCCATGGTGATAAGGAAATATCTCACATATAACTAAAGAGAAGCTTTCTGAGAAACTGCATTGCCAAGTGTGAATGCAACTCACAGAGTTACACGTTTCTCTTCAGTGATCAGTTTGTTAGCACAGTTTTCTGGAAATCTGCAATAGATACTTCATCGCGCAATGCATTACAGTGACAAAGGAATATCCACAGATGAAAACTAAAAGAAGCTTTCTTAGAAACTTCTTGGTGATGTGTGAATTCATTCGCCAGAGTTACACTTATGTTTCGTGGAGCAGTCCATTACACTGTCTTTGAGGAATCTGAGAAGGGCTTCTTTGGATCACATTGAGGCCTACGCTGATAAAGGAAATTTCATCCGTTCAAAACGTGAAAGAAGCTTTCTGAGAAACTTCTTTCTGATCTGTGAGTTCATCTCACAGAGTTACAACCTCTGCCTCAAGAAGCAGTTTGCTAACACTCTTTTCGTGGAATCTGCAAAGTGATATTGGGAGCCTATGTGGGCCCATGGTGATAAAGGAATATCCTCACATAATAACTAAAGAGAAGCTTTCTGAGAAACTGCATTGCCAGTGTGAATGCAACTCACAGAGTACACGTTTCTCTTCAGTGATCAGTTGTTAGCACAGTTTTCTGGAAATCTGCAATTAGATACTTCAAGCGCAATGAACATTACAGTGCAAAGGAAATATCCACAGATGAAAACTAGAAAGAAGCTTTCTTAGAAACTTCTTGGTGATGTGTGAATTCATCTCACAGAGTTACACTTATGTTTCGTGGAGCAGTCCATTAACACTGTCTTTGAGGAATCTGGAGAAGGGCTTCTTTGGATCACATTGAGGCCTACGCTGATAAAGGAAATTTCATCCGTTCAAAACGTGAAAGAGCTTTCTGAGAAACTTCTTTCTGATCTGTGAGTTCATCTCACAGAGTTACAACCTTGCTCAAGAAGCAGTTTGCTAACACTCTTTTCGTGGAATCTGCAAAGTGATATTTGGGAGCCTATTGGGCCCATGGTGTAAAGGAAATATCCTCACATAATAACTAAAGAGAAGCTTCTGAGAACTGCATTGCCAAGTGTGAATGCAACTCACAGAGTTACACGTTTCTCTTCAGTGATCAGTTTGTTAGCACAGTTTTCTGGAAATCTGCATTAGATACTTCAAGCGCAATGAACATTACAGTGACAAAGGAAATATCCACAGATAAAACTAGAGAAGAGCTTTCTTAGAAACTTCTTGGTGATGTGTGAATTCATCTCCAGAGTTACACTTATGTTTCGTGGAGCAGTCCATTAACACTGTCTTTGAGGAATCTGAGAAGGCTTCTTTGGATCACATTGAGGCCTACGCTGATAAAGGAAATTTCATCCGTTCAAAACGTGAAAGAGCTTTCTGAGAAACTTCTTTCTGATCTGTGAGTTCATCTCACAGAGTTACAACCTCTGCTCAAGAAGCAGTTTGCTAACACTCTTTTCGTGGAATCTGCAAGTGATATTTGGGAGCCTATGGGGCCCATGGTGATAAAGGAAATATCCTCACATAAAACTAAGAGAAAGCTTTCTGAGAAACTGCATTGCCAAGTGTGAATGCAACTCACAGAGTTACACGTTTCTCTTCAGTGATCAGTTTGTTAGCACAGTTTTCTGGAAATCTGCAATTAGATACTTCAAGCGCAATGAACATTACAGTGACAAAGGAAATCCACAGATGAAAACTAGAAAGAAGCTTTCTTAGAAACTTCTTGGTGATGTGTGAATTCATCTCACAGAGTTACACTTTGTTTCGTGGAGCAGTCCATTAACACTGTCTTTGAGGAATCTGAGAAGGGCTTCTTTGGATCACATTGAGGCCTACGCTGATAAAGGAAATTTCATCCGTTCAAAACGTGAAAGAAGCTTTCTGAGAATTCTTTCTGATCTGTGAGTTCATCTCACAGAGTTACCCTCGCCTCAAGAAGCAGTTTGCTAACACTCTTTTCGTGGAATCTGCAAAGTGATATTTGGGAGCCTATTGGGGCCCATGGTGATAAAGGAAATATCCTCACATAATAACTAAAGAGAAGCTTTCTGAGAAACTGCATTGCCAAGTGTGAATGCAACTCACGAGTTACACGTTTCTCTTCAGTGATCAGTTTGTTAGCACAGTTTTCTGGAAATCTGCAATTAGATACTTCACAGCGCAATGACATTACAGTGACAAAGGAAATATCCACAGATGAAAACTAGAAAGAAGCTTTCTTAGAAACTTCTTGGTGATGTGTGATTCATCTCCAGAGTTACACTTATGTTTCGTGGGAGCAGTCCATTAACACTGTCTTTGAGGAATCTGAGAAGGGCTTCTTTGGATCACATTGAGGCCTACGCTGATAAAGGAAATTTCATCCGTTCAAAACGTGAAGAAGCTTCTGAGAAACTTCTTTCTGATCTGTGGTTCATCTCACAGATTACAACCTCTGCCTCAGAAGCAGTTTGCTAACACTCTTTCGTGGAATCTGCAAGTGATATTTGGGAGCCTATTGGGCCCATGGTGATAAAGGAATATCCTCACATAATAACTAAAGAGAAGCTTTCTGAGAAACTGCATTGCCAAGTGTGAATGCAACTCACAGAGTTACACGTTTCTCTTCAGTGATCAGTTTGTTAGCACAGTTTTCTGGAAATCTGCATTAGATACTTCAAGCGCAATGAACATTACAGTGACAAAGGAAATATCCACAGATAAAACTAGAAAGAAGCTTTCTTAGAAACTTCTGGTGATGTGTGAATTCATCTCCAGAGTTACACTTATGTTTCGTGGAGCAGTCCATTAACACTGTCTTTGGGAATCTGAGAAGGGCTTCTTTGGATCACATTGAGCCTCCTATAAAGGAAATTTCATCCGTTCAAAACGTGAAAGAAGCTTCTGAGAAACTTCTTTCTGATCTGTGAGTTCATCTCACAGAGTTACACCTCTGCCTCAGAAGCAGTTTGCTAACACTCTTTTCGTGGAATCTGCAAAGTGATATTTGGGAGCCTATTGGGGCCCATGGTGATAAAGGAAATATCCTCACATAATAACTAAAGAGAAGCTTCTGAGAAACTGCATTGCCAATGTGTGAATGCAACTCACAGAGTTACACGTTTCTCTTCAGTGATCAGTTTGTTAGCACAGTTTTCTGGAAATCTGCAATTAGATACTCCAGCGCAATGAACATTACAGTGACAAAGGAAATATCCACAGATGAAACTAGAAAGAGCTTTCTAGAAACTTCTTGGTGATGTGTGATTCATCTCCAGAGTTACACTTATGTTTCGTGGAGCAGTCCATTAACACTGTCTTTGAGGATCTGAGAAGGGCTCTTTGGATCACATTGAGGCCTACGCTGTAAAGGATTTCATCCGTTCAAAACGTGAAAGAAGCTTTCTGAGAACTTCTTTCTGATCTGTGAGTTCATCTCACAGAGTTACAACCTCTGCCTCAAGAAGCAGTTTGCTAACACTCTTTTCGTGGAATCTGCAAAGTGATATTTGGGAGCCTATTGGGCCCTGGTGATAAAGGAAATTCCTCACATAATAACTAAAGAGAAGCTTTCTGGAAACTGCATTGCCAAGTGTGAATGCAACTCACAGAGTTACACGTTTCTCTTCAGTGATCAGTTGTTAGCACAGTTTTCTGGAAATCTGCTTAGATACTTCATAGCGCAATGAACATACAGTGACAAAGGAAATATCCACAGATGAAAACTAGAAGAAGCTTTCTTAGAAACTTCTTGGTGATGTGTGAATTCATCCACAGAGTTACACTTATGTTTCGTGGAGCAGTCTTACACTTCTTTGAGGAATCTGAGAAGGGCTTCTTTGGATCACATTGAGGCCTCGCTGATAAGGAAATTTCATCCGTTCAAAACGTGAAGAGCTTTCTGAGAAACTTCTTTCTGATCTGTGAGTTCATCTCACAGAGTTACAACCTCTGCCTCAAGAAGCAGTTTGCTAACACTCTTTTCGTGGAATCTGCAAAGTGATATTTGGGAGCCTATTGGGGCCCATGGTGATAAGGAAATATCCTCACTAATAACTAAAGAGAAGCTTTCTGAGAAACTGCATTGCCAAGTGTGAATGCAACTCACAGAGTTACACGTTTCTCTTCAGTGATCAGTTTGTTAGCACAGTTTTCTGGAAATCTGCAATTAGATACTTCCGCGCAATGAACATTACAGTGACAAAGGAAATATCACCAGATGAAACTAGAAAGAAGCTTTCTAGAAACTTCTTGGTGATGTGTGAATTCATCTCCAGAGTTACACTTATGTTTCGTGGAGCAGTCCATTAACACTGTCTTTGAGGAATCTGAGAAGGGCTTCTTTGGATCACATTGAGGCCTACTGATAAAGGAAATTTCATCCGTTCAAAACGTGAAAGAAGCTTTCTGAGAAACTTCTTTCTGATCTGTGAGTTCATCTCACAGAGTTACAACCTCTGCCTCAAGAAGCAGTTTGCTAACACTCTTTTGGAATCTGCAAAGTGATATTTGGGAGCCTATTGGGGCCCATGTGATAAAGGAAATATCCTCACTAATAACTAAAGAGAAGCTTTCTGAGAAACTGCATTGCCAAGTGTGAATGCAACTCACAGAGTTTACACGTTTCTCTTCAGTGATCAGTTTGTTAGCACAGTTTTCTGGAAATCTGCTTAGATACTTCATAGCGCATGAACATTACAGTGACAAAGGAAATATCCACAGATGAAACTGAAAGAAGCTTTCTTAGAAACTTCTTGGTGATGTGTGAATTCATCTCAGAGTTACACTTATGTTTCGTGGAGCAGTCCATTAACACTGTCTTTGAGAATCTGAGAAGGCTTCTTTGGATCACATTGAGGCCTACGCTGATAAAGGAAATTTCATCCGTTCAAAACGTGAAAGAAGCTTTCTGAAAACTTCTTTCTGATCTGTGAGTTCATCTCACGAGTTACAACCTCTGCCTCAAGAAGCAGTTGCTAACACTCTTTTGGGAATCTGCAAAGTGATATTTGGGAGCCTATTGGGGCCCATGGTGATAAAGGAAATATCCTCACATAATAAACTAAAGAGAAGCTTCTGCGAAACTGCATTGCCAAGTGTGAATGCAACTCACAGAGTTACACGTTTCTCTTCAGTGATCAGTTTGTTAGCACAGTTTTCTGGAAATCTGCAATTAGATACTTCCAGCGCAATGAACATTACGTGACAAAGGAAATATCCACCGATGAAAACTAGAAAGAAGCTTTCTAGAAACTTCTTGGTGATGTGTGAATTCATCTCCAGAGTTACACTTATGTTCGTGGAGCAGTCCATTAACACTGTCTTTGAGGAATCTGAGAAGGGCTTCTTTGGATCACACATTGAGGCCTACGCTGATAAAGGAAATTTCATCCGTTCAAAACGTGAAGAGAAGCTTTCTGAGAAACTTCTTTCTGATCTGTGAGTTCATCTCACAGAGTTACAACCTCTGCCTCAAGAAGCAGTTTGCTACAATCTTTTCGTGGAATCTGCAAAGTGTATTTGGGAGCCTATTGGGCCCATGGTGATAAAGGAAATATCCTCACATAATAACTAAAGAGAGCTTTCTGAGAAACTGCATTGCCAAGTGTGAATGCAACTCACAGAGTTACACGTTTCTCTTCAGTGATCGTTTTGTTAGCACATTTTCTGGAATCTGCTTAGATCTTCAAGCGCAATGAACATTACAGTGACAAAGGAAATATCCACAGATGAAACTAGAGAAGAGCTTTCTTAGAAACTTCTTGTGATGTGTGAATTCATCTCCAGAGTTACACTTATGTTTCGTGGAGCAGTCCATTAACACTTCTTTGAAATCTGAGAAGGGCTTCTTTGGATCACATTGAGCCTACGCTGATAAAGGAAATTTCATCCGTTCAAAACGTGAAGAAGCTTTCTGAGAAACTTCTTTCTGATCTGTGAGTTCATCTCACAGAGTTACAACCTCTGCCTCAAGAGCAGTTTGCTAACACTCTTTTCGTGGAATCTGCAAAGTGATATTTGGGAGCCTATTGGGGCCCATGGTGATAAAGGAAATATCCTCACATAATAACTAAAGGAAGCTTTCTGGAAACTGCATTGCCAAGTGTGAATGCAACTCACAAGAGTTACACGTTTCTCTTCAGTGATCAGTTTGTTAGCACAGTTTTCTGAAATCTGCAATTAGATACTTCAAGCGCAATGAACATTACAGTGCAAAGGAAATATCCACAGATGAAAACTAAAGAAGCTTTCTTAGAAACTTCTTGGTGATGTGTGAATTCATCTCCAGAGTTACACTTATGTTTCGTGGAGCAGTCCATTAACACTGTCTTTGGAATCTGAGAAGGCTTCTTTGGATCACATTGAGGCCTACGCTGATAAAGGAAATTTCATCCGTTCAAACGTGAAAGAAGCTTTCTGAGAAAACTTCTTTCTGATCTGTGAGTTCATCTCACAGAGTTACAACCTCTGCCTCAAGAAGCAGTTTGCTAACCTCTTTTCGTGGAATCTGCAAAGTGATATTTGGGAGCCTATTGGGGCCCATGGTGATAAAGAAATATCCTCACTAATAACTAAAGAGAAGCTTTCTGAGAAACTGCATTGCCAAGTGTGAATGCAACTCACAGAGTTACACGTTTCTCTTCAGTGATCAGTTTGTTAGCACAGTTTTCTGGAAATCTGCATTAGATACTTCAGCGCATGAAACATTAAGTGACAAAGGAATATCCACAGATGAAACTAGAAAGAAGCTTTCTTAGAAACTTCTTGGTGATGTGTGAATTCATCTCCAGCAAGTTACACTTATGTTCGTGGGCAGTCCATTAACACTGTCTTTGAGGAATCTGAGAAGGGCTTCTTTGGATCACATTGAGGCCTACGCTGATAAAGGAAATTTCATCCGTTCAAAACGTGAAAGAAGCTTTCTGAGAAACTTCTTTCTGATCTGTGAGTTCATCTCACAGAGTTACAACCTCTGCCTCAAGAAGCAGTTTGCTAACACTCTTTTCGTGGAATCTGCAAAGTGATATTTGGGAGCCTATTGGGGCCCATGTGATAAGGAAATATCCTCACATAATAACTAAAAGAAGCTTTCTGAGAAACTGCATTGCCAGTGTGAATGCAACTCACAGGTTACACGTTTCTCTTCAGTATCAGTTTGTTAGCACAGTTTTCTGGAAATCTGCAATAGATACTTCATAGCGCATGAACATTACAGTGACAAAGGAAATATCCACAGATGAAAACTAGAAGAAGCTTTCTTAAAACTTCTTGGTGATGTGTGAATTCATCTCCGAGTTACACTTATGTTTTCGTGGAGCAGTCCATTAACACTGTCTTTGAGGAATCTGAGAAGGGCTTCTTTGGATCACATTGAGGCCTACGCTGATAAGGAAATTTCATCCGTTCAAACGTGAAGAAGCTTTCTGAGAAACTTCTTTCTGATCTGTGAGTTCATCTCACAGAGTTAAACCTCTGCCTCAAGAGCAGTTTGCTAACACTCTTTTCGTGGAATCTGCAAAGTGATATTGGGAGCCTATTGGGGCCCATGGTGATAAAGGAAATCCTCACTAATAACTAAAGAGAAGCTTTCTGAGAAACTGCATTGCCAAGTGTGAATGCAACTCACAGAGTTACACGTTTCTCTTCAGTGATCATTGTTTAGCACAGTTTTCTGGAAATCTTGCAATGAGTACTTCAAGCGCAATGAACATTACAGTGACAAAGGAAATATCCACAGATGAAACTAGAAAGAAGCTTTCTTAGAAACTTCTTGGTGATGTGTGAATTCATCTCCAGAGTTACACTTATGTTTCGTGGAGCAGTCCATTAACATGTCTTTGAGGAATCTGAGAAGGGCTTCTTTGGATCACATTGAGGCCTACGCTGATAAGGAAATTTCATCCGTTCAAAACGTGAAAGGCTTTCTGAGAAACTTCTTTCTGATCTGTGAGTTCATCTCACAGAGTTACAACCTCTGCCTCAAGAAGCGTTTGCTAACACTCTTTTCGTGGAATCTGCAAGTGATATTTGGGAGCCTATTGGGGCCCATGGTGATAAAGGAAATATCCTCACATAATACTAAAGAGAGCTTTCTGAGAAACTGCATTGCCAAGTGTGAATGCAACTCACAGAGTTACACGTTTCTCTTCAGTGATCAGTTTGTTAGCACAGTTTTCTGGAATCTGCAATTAGATACTTCAAGCGCAATGAACATTACAGTGACAAAGGAATATCCCACGATGAAAACTAGAAAGAAGCTTTCTTAGAAACTTCTTGGTATGTGTGAATTCATCTCCAGAGTTACACTTATGTTTCGGGAGCAGTCCATTAACACGTCTCTTGAGGAATCTGAGAAGGGCTCTTTGGATCACATTGAGGCCTACGCTGATAAAGGAAATTTCATCCGTTCAAAACGTGAAAGAGCTTTCTGAGAAACTCTTTCTGATCTGTGTTCATCTCACAGAGTTACAACCTCTGCCTCAAGAGCAGTTTGCTAACACTCTTTTCGTGGGAATCTGCAGTGATATTTGGGAGCCTATTGGGCCCATGGTGATAAGGAAATATCCTCACATAATAACTAAAGAGAAGCTTTCTGAAAACTGCATTGCAAGTGTGAATGCAACTCACAGAGTTACACGTTTCTCTTCAGTGATCAGTTTGTTAGCACAGTTTTCTGGAAATCTGCAAAGATACTTCAAGCGCATGAACATTACAGTGACAAAGGAAATATCCACAGATGAAACTAGAAAGAAGCTTTCTTAGAAACTTCTTGGTGATGTGTGAATTCATCTCCCAGAGTTACACTTATGTTTCGTGGAGCGTCCTTACACTGTCTTTGAGGAATCTGGAAGGGCTTCTTTGGATCACATTGAGGCCTACGCTGATAAAGGAAATTTCATCCGTTCAAAACGTGAAAGAAGCTTCTGAGAAACTTCTTTCTGATCTGTGAGTTCATCTCACAGAGTTACAACCTCTGCCTCAAGAAGCAGTTTGCTAACACTCTTTTCGTGGAATCTGCAAGTGATATTTGGGAGCCTATTGGGGCCCATGGTGATAAAGGAATATCCTCCACTAATACTAAAGAAGCTTTCTGGAAACTGCATTGCCAAGTGTGAATGCAACTCACAGAGTTACACGTTTCTCTTCAGTGATCAGTTTGTTAGCACAGTTTTCTGGAAATCTGCAATTAGATACTTCAGCGCAATGAACATTACAGTGACAAGGAAATATCCACAGATGAAACTAGAAAGAAGCTTTCTTAGAAACTTCTTGGTGATGTGTGAATTCATCTCACAGAGTTACACTTATGTTTCGTGGAGCAGTCCATTAACACTGTCTTTGAGGAATCTGAGAAGGGCTTTTTTGGATCACATTGAGGCCTACGCTGATAAAGGAATTTCATCCGTTCAAAACGTGAAAGAAGCTTTCTGAGAAATTCTTTCTGATCTGTGAGTTCATCTCACAGAGTTACACCTCTGCCTCAAGAAGCAGTTTGCTACACCTTTTCGTGGAATCTGCAAAGTGATATTTGGGAGCCTATTGGGGCCCATGGTGATAAGGAAATATCCTCACATAATAACTAAAGAGAAGCTTTCTGAGAAACTGCATTGCCAAGTGTGAATGCAACTCACAGAGTTACACGTTTCTCTTCAGTGATCAGTTGTTAGCACAGTTTTCTGGAAATCTGCAATTAGATACTTCAAGCGCAATGAACATTACAGTGACAAAGGAAATATCCACAGATGAAAACTAGAAAGAAGCTTTCTTAGAAACTTCTTGGTGAGTTGTGAATTCATCTCCAGAGTTACACTTATGTTTCGTGGAGCAGTCCATTACACTTCTTGAGGAATCTGAAGGGCTTCTTTGGATCACATTGAGGCCTACGCTGATAAAGGAAATTTCCATCCGTTCAAAACGTGAAGAAGCTTTCTGAGAAACTTCTTTCTGATCTGTGAGTTCATCTACACGAGTTACAACCTCTGCCTCAAGAAGCAGTTTGCTAACACTCTTCGTGGAATCTGCAAAGTGATATTTGGGAGCCATTGGCATGTGATAAAGGAAATATCCTCACATAATAACTAAAGAGAAGCTTTCTGAGAAACTGCATTGCCAAGTGTGAATGCAACTCACAGAGTTACAGTTTCTCTCAGTGATCAGTTTGTTAGCACAGTTTTCTGGAAATCTGCATTAGTACTTCACAGCGCAAATGTCATCTACAGTGACTCAGAATATCACAGACGATGACTAAAGAAGTTTCTTAGAAACTTCTTTGTGATGTGTGAATTCATCTCCAGAGTTATCACTATAGTTTGTGTGGAGCACCATTACACTGTCTTTGAGCGATATCTGAGATGTGGCTCTTTGGATCACATGAGGCCTACCTGATAAAGGAAATTTCATCCGTCAAACGTGCAAGAGACTTTTCTGAGAAACTTCTTTCTGAATGTGGTTCACTCCCAGGTTACAACCTCTGCATCCAGAATAACTTGCTATATCACTCTTTTCGTGGACGAACCTTTGACTAGAAGTGGTTCAGTGATTGGGCAGCCTATTGGGGCCCATGGTTGCCTAAGGAAATATGCCTCACTCATAACTAAAGAGAAGCTCAACGAATGATATAGCAAATTCTCGTGTCAGTATTTCCTGTTTGTGTTTTTCAGAGTATGAAGCTTCTCTTTTATTATGTGAGATATTTCCTTTCACCATGGGCCCCCATAGGCTCCCAATATCACTTTGCAGATTCCCCGAAAAGATGTTAGCAACTGCTTCTTGAGGCAGAGGTTGTACTCTTTGAGATGAACTCACAGATCAGAAAGAAGTTTCTCAGAAAAGCTTCTTTCACGTTTTGAACGGATGAAATTTCCTTTATCAGCGTAGGCCTCCATGTGATCCCAAGAAGCCTTCTCAGATTCCAAAGACAGTGTTAATGGACTGCTCCACGAAACATAAGTGTAACTCTGGAGATGAATTCACCCACATCACCAAGAAGTTTCTAAGAAAGCTTCTTTCTAGTTTCATCTGTGGATATTTCCTTGTCACTGTAATGTTCATTGCGCTTGAAGTATCTATGCAGATTTCCAGAAAACTGTGTACACAAACTGATCACTGAAGAGAAACTTGACTCTGTGAGTTGCTTCCCACTTGGCATGCGTCAGCAGAAAGCTTCTCTTTAGTTATTATGTGGGATATTTCCTTTATCACCATGCCCCAATGGCTCCCAAATATCACTTTGCAGATTCCACGAAGAGTGTTAGCAAACTGCTTCTTGAGGCAGGGTTGTAACTCTGTGAGATGAACTCACAGATCAGAAAGAAGTTTCTCAGAAAGGTTCTTTCACGTTTTGAACGGATGAAATTTCCTTATCAGCGTAGGCCTCATGTGATCCAAAGAAGCCCTTCTCGATTCCTCAAAGACAGTGTTATGGACTGCTCCACGAAACTAAGTGTAACTCTGCGAGATGAATTCACACATCCCACCAGAAGTTTCTAAGAAAGCTTCTTTCTAGTTTTCATCTGTGGATTTTCCTTTGTCACTGTAATGTTCATTGCGCTGTGAGTATCTAATTGCAGATTTCCAGAAACACGTGCTAACAAACTGATCACTGAAGAGAAACGTGTAACTCTGTGAGTTGCATTCACACTGGCAATGCAGTTTCTCAGAAAGCTTCTCTTTAGTTATTATTTGAGGATATTTCCTTTATCCCATGGGCCCCAATAGGCTCCCAAATATCACTTTGCAGTTCACGAAAAGAGGTTAGCAAACTGCTTCTTGAGGCAGAGGTTGTAACTCTGTGAGATGACTCCACAGATCAGAAAGAATTTCTCAGAAAGCTTCTTTCACGTTTTGAAAGATGAAATTTCCTTTATCAGCGTAGGCCTCAATGTATCAAAGAAGCCCTTCTCAGTCCTCAAAGACAGTGTTAATGGACTGCTCCACGAAACATAAGTGTAACTCTGGAGATGAAATCACCATCACCAAGAAGTTCTAAGAAAGCTTCTTTCTAGTTTTCATCTGTGGAATTTCCTTGTTCACTGTAATGTTCATTTGCTTGAAGTATCTAATTGCAGATTTCCAGAAACTGTGCTAACAAACTGATCACTGAAGAGAAAACGTGTAACTCTGTGAGTTGCATTCACACTTGGCAATGCAGTTTCTCAGAAAGCTTCTCTTTAGTTATTATGTGAGGATATTTCCTTTTCACCATGGGCCCAATAGGCTCCCAAATCTCCTTGCAGATTCCACGAAAAGGGTGTTAGCAAACTGTTCTTGGCAGAGGTGTAACTCTGTGAGATGAACTCACAGATCAGAAGAAGTTTCTCAGAAAGCCTCTTTCACGTTTTGAACGGATGAAATTTCCTTTATCGGTAGGCCTCAATTGTATCCAAAGAGCCCTTCTCAGATTCCTCAAAGACAGTGTTAATGGACTGCTCCCGAAACATAAGTGTAACTTGTGAGATGAATTCACACATCACCAAGAAGTTTCTAAGAAGCTTCTTTCTAGTTTTCATCTGTGGATATTCCTTTGTCACGGTAATGTTCCTTGCGCTGTGAAGTATCTATTGCAGATTTCAGAAAACTGTGCTAACAAACTGATCACTGAAGAGAAACGTGTAACTCTGTGAGTTGCATTCACATGGCAATGCAGTTTCTCAGAAAGCTTCTCTTTGTTATTATGTGAGGTATTTCCTTTATCACCATGGGCCCCAATAGGCTCCCAAATATCACTCTTGCAGATTCCACGAAAGAGTGTTAGCAAACTGCTTCTTGAGGCAGAGGTTGTAACTCTGTTGAGATGAACTCACAGATCAGAAAGAAGTTTCTCAGAAAGCTCTCTTCACGTTTTGAACGGATGAAATTTCCTTTATCAGCGTAGGCCTCAATGTGATCCAAAGAAGCCCTTCTCAGATTCCTCAAAGACAGTGTTTATGGACTGCTCCACGAAACATAAGTGTAACTCTGCAGATGAATTCACACATCACCAGGTTTCTAAGAAGCTTCTTTCTAGTTTTCATCTGTGGATTTCCTTTGTCACTGTAATGTTCATTGCGCTTGAAGTATCTATTGGATTTCCAGAAAACTGTGCTAACAAACTGATCCTGAAGAGAAACGTGTAACTCTGTGGTTGCATTCACACTTGGCATGCAGTTTCTCAGAAGCTTCTCTTAGTTATTATGTGAGGATATTTCCTTTATCACCATGGGCCCCAATAGGCTCCCAAATATCACTTGCAGATTCCACGAAAAGGTGTAGCAAACTGCTTCTTGAGCAAAGTTGAACTCTGTGAGATGAACTCACAGATCAGAAAGAAGTTTCTCAGAAAGCTTTTTCACGTTTTGAACGGATGAAATTTCCTTTATCAGCGTAGGCCTCAATGTGATCCAAAGAAGCCCTTCTCAGATTCCTCAAGACATGTTAATGGACTGCTCCACGAAACTAGTGTAACTCTGCGAGATGAATTCACACATCACCAAGAAGTTTCTAAGAAAGCTTCTTTCTAGTTTTCATCTGTGGATATTTTCCTTGTCACTGTATGTTCATTGCGCTGAAGTATTCATTGCAGATTTCCAGAAAACTGTGCTAACAACTGATCACGAGAGAAACGTGTACTCTGTGAGTTGCATTCACACTTGGCAATGCAGTTTCTCAGAAGCTTCTCTTTGTTATTATGTGAGGATATTCCTTTATCACCATGGGCCCAATAGGCTCCCAATATCACTTGCAGATTCCACGAAGAGTGTTAGCAAACTGCTTCTTGAGGCAGCGGAGTTGTAACTCTGTGAGATGAACTCACAATCAGAAAGAAGTTCTCAGAAAGCTTCTTTCACGTTTTGAACGATGAAATTTCCTTTATCAGCGTAGGCCTCAATGTGATCCAAAGAAGCCCTTCTCAGATTCTCAAAGACAGTGTTAATGGACTGCTACACGAAACATAAGTGTAACTCTGTGAAATGAATTCACACATCACCAGAAGTTTTTTAAGAAGCTTCTTTCAGTTTTCATCTGGATATTTCCTTTGCACTGTAATGTTTTGCGCTATGAAGTATGCGAATTGCAGATTTCCAGAAAACTGTGCTAACAAACTGATCACTGAAGAGAAACGTGTAACTCTGTGAGTTGCATTCACACATGGCAATGCAGTTTCTCAGAAAGATTCCCGTTAGTTATTATGTGAGGATATTTCCCTTATCACCATGGGCCCCATAGGCTCCCTACTATCACTTTGCAGATTCCACGAAAAGAGTGTTAGCAAACTGCTTCTTGAGGCAGAGGTTGTAACTCTGTGAGATGAACTCACAGATCAGAAAGAAGTTTCTCAGAAAGCTTCTTTCACGTTTTGAACGGATGAAATTTCCTTTATCAGCGTAGGCCTCAATGTGATCCAAAGAAGCCCTTCTCAGATTCCTCAAAGACAGTGTTAATGGACTGCTCCACGAAACATAAGTGTAACTCTGTGAGATGAATTCACACAAAACGAAGAAGTTTCTAAGAAAGCTTCTTTCTAGTTTTCATCTGTGGATATTTCCTTTGTCACTGTAATGTTCATTGCGCTATGAAGTATCTAATTGCAGATTTCCAGAAAACTGTGCTAACAAACTGATCACTGAAGAGAAACGTGTACTCTGTGAGTTGCATTCACCATGGTATGCAGTTTCTCAGAAAGCTTCTCTTTAGGTTATGATGTGAGGATATTTCCTTTATCACCATGGGCCCCAATAGGCTCCCAATATCACTTTGCAGATTCCACGAAAGAGTGTTAGCAAAACTGCTTCTTGAGGCAGAGGTTGTAACTCTGTGAGATGACTCACAGATCAGAAAGAAGTTTCTCAGAAAGCTTCTTTCACGTTTTGAACGGATGAAATGTCCTTTATCAGCGTAGGCCTCAATGTGATCCAAGAAGCCCTTCTCAGATTCCTCAAGACAGTGTTAATGTGACTGCTCCACGAAACATACGTGTTAACTCTGTGACGATGAATTCACACATCACCAAGAAGTTTCTAAGAAGCTTCTTTCTAGTTTTCATCTGTGGATAGTTCCTTTGTCACTGTAATGTTCATTGCGCTATGAGTATCGTAATTGCAGATTTCCAGAAAACTGTGCTAACAAACTGATCACTGAAGAGAAACGTGTAACTCTGTGAGTTGCATTCACACATTGGCAATGCAGTTTCTCAGAAAGCTTCTCTTTAGTTATTATGTGAGGATATTTCCTTTATCACCATGGGCCCCAATAGGCTCCCAAATATCACTTTGCAGATTCCACGAAAAGAGTGTTAGCAAACTGCTTCTTGAGGCAGAGGTTGTAACTCTGTGAGATGAACTCACAGATCAGAAAGAAGTTTCTCAGAAAGCTTCTTTCACGTTTTGAACGGATGAAATTTCCTTTATCAGCGTAGGCCTCAATGTGATCCAAAGAAGCCCTTCTCAGATTCCTCAAAGACAGTGTTAATGGACTGCTCCACGAAACATAAGTGTAACTCTGTGAGATTAATTCACACATCACCAAGAAGTTTCTAAGAAAGCTTCTTTCTAGTTTTCATCTGTGGATATTTCCTTTGTCACTGTAATGTTCATTGCGCTATGAAGTATCTAATTGCAGATTTCCAGAAAACTGTGCTAACAAACTGATCACTGAAGAGAAACGTGTAACTCTGTGAGTTGCATTCACACTTGGCAATGCAGTTTCTCAGAAAGCTTCTCTTTAGTTATTATGTGAGGATATTTCCGTTATCACCATGGCCCCAATAGGCTCCCAAATATCACTTTGCAGATTCCACGAAAAGAGTGTTAGCAAACTGCTTCTTGAGGCAGAGGTTGTAACTCTGTGAGATGAACTCACAGATCAGAAAGAAGTTTCTCAGAAAGCTTCTTTCACGTTTTGAACGGATGAAAATTTCCTTTATCAGCGTAGGCCTCAATGTGATCCAAAGAAGCCCTTCTCAGATTCCTCAAAGACGTGTTAATGGACTGCTCCCGAAACATAAGTGTAACTCTGTCGAGATGAATTCACACATCACAAGAAGTTTCTAAGAAAGCTTCTTTCTAGTTTTCATCTGTGGATATTTCCTTTGTCACTTGTAATTTCATTGCGCTGTGAAGTATCTCGTTGCAGATTTCCAGAAAACTGTGCTAACAAACTGATCACTGAAGAGACACGTGTAACTCTGTGAGTTGCATTCACACTTGGCAATGCAGTTTCTCAGAAAGCTTCTCTTTAGTTATTATGTGAGGATATTTCCTTTATCACCATGGGCCCCAATAGGCTCCCAAATATCACTTTGCAGATTCCACGAAAAGAGTGTTAGCAAACTGCTTCTTGAGGCAGAGGTTGTAACTCTGTGAGATGAACTCACAGATCAGAAAGAAGTTTCTCAGAAAGCTTCTTTCACGTTTTGAACGGATGAAATTTCCGTTATCAGCGTAGGCCCTCAATGTGATCAAAGAAGCCCTTCTCAGATTCCTCAAAGACAGTGTTAATGGACTGCTCCACGAAACATAAGTGTAACTCTGCTGAGATGAATTCACACATCACCAAGAAGGTTTCTAAGAAAGCTTCTTTCTAGTTTTCATCTGATGGATATTTCCTTTGTCACTGTAATGTTCATTGCGCTGATGAAGTATCTAATTGCAGATTTCCAGAAAACTGTGCTAACAAACTGATCACTGAAGAGAAACGTGTAACTCTGTGAGTTGCATTCACACTTGGCAATGCAGTTTTCTCAGAAAGCTTCTCTTAGTTATTATGTGAGGATATTTCCTTTATCACCATGGGCCCCAATAGGCTCCCAAATATCACTTTGCAGATTCCACGAAAGAGTGTTAGCAACTGCTTCTTGAGGCAGAGGTTGTAACTCTGGTGAGATGAACTCACAGATCAGAAAGAAGTTTCTCAGAAAGCTTCTTTCACGTTTTGAACGGATGAAATTTCCTATCAGCGTAGCCTCAATGTGATCCAAAGAGCCCTTCTCAAGAATCCTCAAAGACAGTGTTAATGGACTGCTCCCGAAACATAAGTGTAACTCTGTGAGATGAATTCACACATCACCAAGAAGTTTCTAAGAAGCTTCTTTCTAGTTTTCATCTGTGGATATTTCCTTGTCACTGTAATGTTCATTGCGCTAGTGAAGTATCTAATTGCAGATTTCCAGAAAACTGTGTGCTAACAAACTGATCACTGAAGAGAAACGTGTAACTCTAGTGAGTTGCATTCACACATGGCAATGCAGTTTCTCAGAAAGCTTCTCTTTAGTTATTATGTGAGGATATTTCCTTTATCACCATGGGCCCCAATAGGCTCCCAAATATCACTTTGCAGATTCCACGAAAAGAGTGTTAGCAAACTGCTTCTTGAGGCAGAGGTTGTACTCTGTGAGATGAACTCACAGATCAGAAAGAAGTTTTCTCAGAAAGCTTCTTTCACGTTTTGAAACGGATGAAATTTCCTTTATCAGCGTAGGCCTCATGTGATCCAAAAGAAGCCCTTTCTAGATTCCTCAAAGACATGTTAATGGACTGCTCCACGAAACATAAGTGTAACTCTGGTGAGATGAATTCACACATCACCAAGAAGTTCTAAGAAAGCTTCTTTCGAGTTTCATCTGTGGATATTTCCTTTGTCACTGTAATGTTCATTGCGCTATGAAGTATCCAATGCAGATTTCCAGAAAACTGTGCTAACAAACTGATCACTGAAGAGAAACGTGTAACTCTGTGAGTTGCATTCACACATGGCAATGCAGTTTCTCAGAAAGCTTCTCTTTAGTTATTATGTGAGGATATTTCCTTTATCACCATGGGCCCCTATAGGCTCCCAAATCACTTTGCAGATTCCACGAAAAGAGTGTTAGCAAACTGCTTCTTGAGGCAGAGGTTGTAACTCTGTGAGATGAACTCACAGATCAGAAAGAAGTTTCTCAGAAAGCTTCTTTCACGTTTTGAACGGATGAAATTTCCTTTATCAGCGTAGGCCTCAATGTGATCCAGAAGCCCTTCTCAGATTCCTCAAAGACAGTGTTAATGGACTGCTCCACGAAACATAAGTGTAACTCTGTGAGATGAATTCACACATCACCAAGAAGTTTCTAAGAAAGCTTCTTTCTAGTTTTCATCTGTGGATATTTCCTTTGTCACTGTAATGTTCATTGCGCTATGAAGTATCTAATTGCAGATTTCCAGAAAACTGTGCTAACAAACTGATCACTGAAGAGAAACGTGTAACTCTGTGAGTCGCATTCACACATGGCAATGCAGTTCTCAGAAAGCTTCTCTTTAGTTATTATGTGAGGATATTTCCTTTATCACCATGGGCCCCAATAGGCTCCCAACTATCACTTTGCAGATTCCACGAAAAGAGTGTTAGCAAACTGCTTCTTGAGGCAGAGGTTGTAACTCTGTGAGATGAACTCACAGATCAGAAAGAGTTTCTCAGAAAGCTTCTTTCACGTTTTGAACGGATGAAATTTCCTTTATCAGCGTAGGCCTCAATGTGATCCAAAGAAGCCCTTCTCAGATTCCTCAAAGACAGTGTTAATGGACTGCTCCACGAAACATAAGTGTAACTCTGTGAGATGAATTCACCATCACCAAAAGTTTCTAAGAAAGCTTCTTTCTAGTTTTCATCTGTGGATATTTCCTTTGTCACTGTAATGTTCATTGCACTATGAAGTATCTAATTGCAGATTTCCAGAAAACTGTGCTAACAAACTGATCACTGAAGAGAAACGTGTAACTCTGTGAGTTGCATTCATACATGGCAATGCAGTTTCTCAGAAAGCTTCTCTTTAGTTATTATGTGAGGATATTTCCTTTATAAACATGGGCCCCATAGGCTCCCAAATATCACTTTGCAGATTCCACGAAAAGAGTGTTAGCAAACTGCTTCTTGAGGCAGAGGTTGTAACTCTGTGAGATGAACTCACAGATCAGAAAGAAGTTTCTCAGAAAGCTTCTTTCACGTTTTGAACGGATGAAATTTCCTTTATCAGCGTAGGCCTCAATGTGATCCAAAGAAGCCCTTCTCAGATTCCTCAAAGACAGTGTTAATGGACTGCTCCACGAAACATAAGTGTAACTCTGTGAGATGAATTCACACATCACCAAGAAGTTTCTAAGAAAGCTTCTTTAGTTTTCATCTGTGGATATTTCCTTTGTCACTGTAATGTTCATTGCGCTATGAAGTATCTAATTGCAGATTTCCAGAAAACTGTGCTAACAAACTGATCACTGAAGAGAAACGTGTAACTCTGTGAGTTGCATTCACACATGGCAATGCAGTTTCTCAGAAAGCTTCTCTTTAGTTATTATGTGAGGATATTTCCTTTATCACCATGGGCCCCAATAGGCTCCCAAATATCACTTTGCAGATTCCACGAAAAGAGTGTTAGCAAACTGCTTCTTGAGGCAGAGGTTGTATCTCTGTGAGATGAACTCACAGATCAGAAAGAAGTTTCTCAGAAAGCTTCTTTCACGTTTTGAACGGATGAAATTTCCTTTATCAGCGTAGGCCTCAATGTGATCCAAAGAAGCCCTTCTCAGTTTCCCCAAAGACAGTGTTAATGGACTGCTCCACGAAACATAAGTGTAACTCTGTGAGATGAATTCACCCATCACCAAGAAGTTATTAAGAAAGCTTCTTTATAGTTTTCATCTGTGGATATTTCCTTTGTCACTGTAATGTTCATTGCGCTATGAAGTATCCAACTGCAGATTTCCAGAAAACTGTGCTAACAAACTGATCACTGAAGAGAAACGTGTAACTCTGTGAGTTGCATTCACACATGGTAATGCAGTTTCTCAGAAAGCTTCTCTTTAGTTATTATGTGAGGATATTTCCTTTATCACCATGGGCCCCTATAGGCTCCCAAATATCACTTTGCAGATTCCACGAAAAGTGTTAGCAAACTGCTTCTTGAGGCAGAGGTTGTAACTCTGTGAGATGAACTCACAGATCAGAAAGAAGTTTCTCAGAAAGCTTCTTTCACGTTTTGAACGGATGAAATTTCCTTTATCAGCGTAGGCCTCAATGTGATCCAAAGAAGCCCTTCTCAGATTCCTCAAAGACAGTGTTAATGGACTGCTCCACGAAACATAAGTGTAACTCTGCGAGATGAATTCACACATCACCAAGAAGTTTCTAAGAAAGCTTCTTTCTAGTTTTCATCTGTGGATATTTCCTTTGTCACTGTAATGTTCATTGCGCTGTGAAGTATCTAATTGCAGATTTCCAGAAAACTGTGCTAACAAACTGATCACTGAAGAGAAACGTGTAACTCTGTGAGTTGCATTCACACTTGGCAATGCAGTTTCTCAGAAAGCTTCTCTTTAGTTATTATGTGAGGATATTTCCTTTATCACCATGGGCCCCAATAGGCTCCCAAATATCACTTTGCAGATTCCACGAAAAGAGTGTTAGCAAACTGCTTCTTGA